>NC_058107.1:35851499-36081499 GCF_914725855.1 Thunnus albacares | reverse complement strand
CCCTGTTTTCTCGTGTTTTGTTTACTTGTGATTATGAAATAATTATTTCATAATCGAGAGAAAACGCATCATGAAAAAAAATCGTGAGAAAATAAATTTATCATCTGACCTTCAGTAACAGTAAAGCAAAAGGTCAACAGGAAATACTACTTCTCTATTATGTGACATATAAAGTCTGTGTTCAGTTTAATGTAGATCTACTCTACAGACTTTATATTCTATATTGTCCACACTGTCGACACGTTAGCAGTGTTACTTAAAAAAACAGTTTTTCCTCTTTACTAAACTGTCCACTGAGTGTGAGAGCATCATCATCATCATCATCTACTCTTCTCCATACAGACAGACTGGAGGAGCTTATCGATGGCTGAAGAGCAAAACCTCCTTTCTGAAAAATGCACTGTTTTAAAAAAAAAAACTTGTTTTCTTGCAGAATGCTATTTGTTAAGGATACCCAATATATAATACACTCTTTTTTGACTATATTACTATATTATGTGTTAACAATACTGTAATAACCATACAAAGATACCGTAAACAACACCACATAATATAGTAATATAGTCCAAAAACAGTGTGTTATGTATCGGGTATCCTTAACAAATAGCATTCTGCAAGAAAACAACAAGTTTTCTCAAAAAAGAGCATTTTTCAGATAGGAGGTTTTGCTCTTCGGCCATCGATATATTGGTGCAAACCAACCAAACAACTGACATCTGTAGGTTTAAAGAGGAGGTGGCTGTTTTCCAAAGAACTATCTCTATTGCTAAGAGCACATCAGCTACTCATTACGAGAATCTCTTTCGTTTCACCAGATATTTAGGTCATGATCAATAATACTGTAGTAATAAACTGTGGCAGACTCACCTACAACACAACTTTATTGATAGAAAGCAGGTAAGAGTTGAGTAACAGTCAGAAAGCATCTTTATGTGTCGATGAAGGCGGTGACTGAAAAGCTGATATCCATCTGTTAAGTTCATGGTTGTTGTTCTCAAACTATAAGGTTAACATAATGTTTTACTGTTTGTATGTTAAAACCTGTTTGTAATATTTTGTATAATGTGCTTTGGCAGTACTGTACTTCTACTACTTGGTGACATAGTGACTATTCATCATTGTACACCCTTTTGTTCAATAAAAAGTTGTTAACGAAGCAGAATTTGGAAATTTTCTTCTTAAAAAAACAACTCAAACTGTTTAATCGGTTCACAAAATAGCCTGCGATTAATTTATTAATTGGCAACTAATCGACTAATCGTTGCAGAACTACAGTTAAAGCGGATCCGTCAGCTGTTAGATAATGTTTGTGTTTCTGAAGCGTCGTCGAGGAACTGAGAGACTCAAGAGGAAACTCCCTCAGCCCGGAGGCTGCGTTCCCCCAACCAGCATCAAATTTTACAGCACTTCCTGCTCCATAACATCAACACACACACACACACAGAAAGACACCTAGCTGTGGTTCAAAGCTTCCATAATAACCCAAAACAAATGTGGCGCCGTCTACAGAGAGCAGGTTTTACTACAGAGACATGAACAGAAACAAATTTCTAATGAAGGTTGAGGTCAGACACTCGATGACACGTCATCTGGTTAATTCATTAACTGGAAAACAGAAGTGAGTCTTATCGGATCCTTTCAGCTCAGGAAATCATCAGCTGTTAAGCAGAACGTGGTCAGTTCTGGCTTTTCTTCAGTGATTCAACACTTTTCATACCACAGAGGTTTAGTGAACAACAACACACCAGCAGATTCAAATCTTTGGTTTCTTTCACTCTTCTCTTGCTCTTCGGTTTATATTCAGTAACAATTTTCATAATTAAATAGACAAAACAGATCTATTAGTATTTCTAACACACATATTTCTGGATGACATTTGCACATTTGGTTAAATTTGTATTGAATTGACACTTAAGTTCTGTTAATTTAATATCATTTTCTGTCATTTTGAGTTACCGCGGTTGATCCGGGGGACGTCTGGCCTCCATCATGTTAAAGTCTGATGCATGAAGTTATGTTAAATACCTGCACCTGGTCCTGGACTATACCAATCCCCTGCAACAGCACCCCTCCTGTTTGTAAAATGGTTTGTCCGGCCGGTGTTTTTTAGTTCTGCTCTGTTGACGTCTTTGAGGTTAGTTATTAATCATGATTGCTTTGTTCTTTTTGTATTTTCTGGGTAAATAATAACCCACCTGCGTCCCGTGCCTCGCTGTTCGGCCCCTTACTGTACTTGAGGACACTTTGACATGTGAACAGGAGGAGCTACTTATAATTAATGCTGATCTGCTCTACTGATCAAGCTACAGACAACCTGTATTAAGTCTTATAAACAGACGGGACATTTACTAAAAGAGCTCCATATTTTCATATTTGTCACCTGTTGCGCGACAAGAAGTGTGAAAACAGCTGTGAACTGAAAACTATGACGATATGATAGAAGAAGAGAGTTTGTTCTGGAGTTTAAAACATATTTTTGCTGTTGAAGCTTTAATTAACGACCTTCGTTATCTTCTGATCAGTTTCATCATCGAGACTCCGACAGGAAGTCACGTGAATGTCTCATATTTTCTTGAACACTCAGTGAAAAGTTGAACATTTTTTTACCAGCTGCTCCACATTATCAAATGGAAATATTCTAGATGAGTGGTTCTCAACCTGGGGTCCGGGGACCCCCAGGGGTCTTTGAGGGGGTTCCCAGAATAATGGGGAATATTTGAGTTTCATTATTACTTCGTCTACAGTAATGACTAACTAATATCTTATGATGTGGATCTCTGAGTCTACATCTGATTAAACATCTGCAGCCTGATGTGTCCTTGACAACAAACAGGTTCTAAATATCTCGTGCATCATTTTACACTCATGTCCTCATCATATGACAAACTGTATTTGATAGCTTATCTTTAGAAATTTGGGAACCTCGACTGGAATTTTGTAAAGATCTACGTCTGTAGAAGCAGAAAGTGATCAATTATGAAGCTGTTTATAATAAACGGTGTTTATTACAGTGTTTTAGGTTATTTTAAGCTACTTTTTGCTTGTCACAGCTTCAATAGAGCTGGAAAATGATTTAATATCTTCATTTATTGACTTTAAGGTGAATCATATTGATTTGATGTCATCTTATCATGTAATTATTTTTCTATCTGAATTATTGATTCCAAACCAGCTCCAATTAAAAATGAGCCAAATTGGTTATTGATTTTTTTTCCCGCACATAGTATGAAGAGTTTAATCTCATCTGATGCGAATCAGTGGAGCAGAACTGTTGTGATTATATTAATATATTGGTAGTAAATCAGTTTGATTATATTATATGTGGTTTTACATACGTTTTCCATATCGTGATTCTATATATTGATATATGTAGCAGAAAGTTTCCCTTTGGATATAATGATTGAAGATTAACAAACATGATTCATTACCACGACTATTAAGTTAGTTATTACTGCCAAACAACTCTGACTGTGAAGCAAACATATGATGTGATCGATCAATCAATAACCTGCTGAGCTGAGTCAGACAGATGATTCAGTTCATGTTTTTATGACATCATCGCCTCACACATCCCTCACTGTCTGCTGAGGGTTAAAGTCCCCTCGTTAAGACTTTTCTAACGAGGTAACTGAACCTTTTTTAGTGGAAAAACCAAATGAGACCGAAGTTATCAGTCAAAGCAGCGTATTTATAAACGTCTGGAGGAATATTACAATTCATTAAAATGTAATAATTTCTTCTGACATCAGCGGAGGTGAAACTATAAAACACTGGTGTCTTTTTGACAAATGTTACTTCATAATGAAGACGTTTGATACAGTTAGTTCAGTAAACTGTATCATAAGGCTGCGACTAACGATTATTCTCATTACTGATGAATCTGCTGTAGAGCTTCAATGATTAGTCACCGACTATTAAAATAATCTCCGACTATGTTGATGATTGATTCATCATTTTTAAGAACAAATGTGAATATTTTCTGGGGTTTTTTTTAGTCCTCTGTGACAGTAAACTGAATATCTTTGTGTTGTGGACAAAACGAGACATTCGAGGACGTCAGCTCGGACTCTGGGAAACATTTTTCACCATTTTCCAACATTTTATAGACCAAACAACTAATCGATTAAGCGAGAAGACACAAATAGACATAAATCAATAATGAAAATAATTAATAATAATGATAAAAGAATTGCAGGCGAGGCGAGGACAACGCAGGAATCTCTAGTTTGTTTGGTTTTTTTGACAAATGTTCCATCATATTTGAACGTGATGATAAAGCAAATAGAAAGAACACTTTGTTACTTAACTGCAACAGTCTGACACAGAAAGTTCAGAAATTTGTATAAGTATCGTATAAATAAGCTGTAACATGATATGAGAAAATATCTGCTGTCATATATCAAACAGCTTCCTTCTACCTGACTGTAACAACCAATCTCGTACCTTATTTATAACCATGAGTCACGTACCTGTCGTCATCTGTAATTTAATGTATTTGGCTGCTATGACGATTTAAAGGACCAGTATGCAGAATTAAGTGGCATCTAGCAGTGAGGTTGACACCTCCACCTCCCCTTCAAAGCATGTGGGACAACCAACGGTGGCCATGAAACTGGCAAAAAAACACGCGCCAATGTTGGTTTGTCCATTCTGGGCTACTGTAGCAACATTGCAGGCTCCACGGGAAAAGAACTGCTCCCTATGTAGATATAAAGACTCATTCTAAGGTAACAAAAGCATGATTCTTATTTTCAGGTGATTATACACTAATTAAAACATACTTATTAATATATATGAGTTCTGCTAGATGCCTCTAAATTCTACATACTGCGCCTTTAATTTCCCTCCAGGGATGAATAAAGTCACCTATCCGTCTATCTGTCCATCTATTTATCTATCCATCTATCTATCTATCTGTCCATCTATCTATCCATCCATCCATCTATCTATCTGTCCATCTATCTATCCATCCATCTATCCATCTATCTATCCATCCATCCATCTATCTATCTGTCCATCTATCTATAGGTCTCAGTCAGGTGTACATCAGACTGAAGCGGGCAGGGCAAAGAGGACAGAAGTGAAACTCTGCTGCATCTCTGATCTCTATTCTGACTGAAACTACAGCAGATCAAATTGCTGCTCTTATGTAACACACAGTCCAGTCCAGACTGAGCTGCACCCTCCACACACACACACACACACACACACACACACACACCTCTGACACACACACACACCTCTGAAACACACATACAGCCTGAACCAGCCTGCTAACAAGACATTCACTTCAAAGCTGCTGTAAATGTTTTACTAGTTTACGAGCTTTTCATGTTTTTTACGGTTAACTCATGAGGTTGTTTCCTGCTCTGCGTGCTTCAAACACGCACTGCACGCAGAAAAAAAACAAAGAAAAACGATTTAAAGTTCAAAATATTAAGACAGTCCCTTAAGATGTCAGAGTTGTAGTTTACAGATGACATACCGCACATTTTTTCCTCTGAATGTCTCAAGTTTGTTCACATAAACAGATTCAGAGTTTTTAAACACGTTGACAGAAGAAGAAGAAAAGTTTGAAATGACGCAGAAAGCAGTTTTTTTTTTTTCTAACCTTCCCTTCGCCTTCTTCCCCCCGCAGCGACTGTTAACTCCCCGGACTTCACACATCTTCTCCCCGCACAGCCCGACGCACCGCAGCGCTGAGAGAGCAGCGACCAGCTGACTGACCGCTGCGCTGCGCAGGCGGAGCGCTACTGCGCATGTCTGCTGCTACACCTCCCACGTGTTTTAATGGGTTTTTATCACGATGTAAATTATACAAATGTGAAATATTATCTATGAAGGATTAGAGTCATTGTTAGGAAAAAAATAATCTGAGTTTTAGAGAAAAGTTTTCATATTGATTTAAAAGTTTTTTCTCCAAATATTATGACGTTTTTCTCTCAAAAGCAATTTGAAGTTTTTAAAGTATCAAATGATATTAATGACATTATATTGTTACATGAAACCAACGTGATTTTGTACCACAAATGCAAAATTCAAAATGAATCGAATGATGATGATGATGATTATTTATAATATGGATTATTGTTGGGTCTATGTATAGCCTTTTATTTTCAATTTAGTAGCCATAATTTTCAAAATATTAAAATAAATAAATGATAAATATTTAAACCATCGTCTTTTTGTTCGTTTGTTTTAATGAGTTCAAAAAACGGCCACAAGTGTGTTTTCACCCTCAAATACACAAAATCCTTCAGGTGGACACAGACACCATCCAAGCAAATAATCCCTGTAAAGCTTCAAATGTTATTAGAATATCACATCTGATAAAAAAAAAAAATAATAATAACATTTTAAGCTGTACAGGCGTTGCTGATGATGTGCCACCTTTTCTCAATTTTCAACTTATTATATGGGTTATTACAGTTTTTAAATTATCTTTAACATCATCAAATATTCAATAATTTCATCATATCAGTTAATTGAAAGGTTATTTCCAGGTCACTAGTCAGGAGTTTAATGATTCCCTTTAGTTTATTTGCTGGTAGTTTCACTAAACAGTCTTGAGTTGATGCTTGTTAACCAACTTTTTCAGGCTGACATAAATTATTGTATAATTGTTAACACTAAACATAGAAGTGGATTAAAGAGGAATAATTTGAGTTTTGTTTTTGATGCTTTTTTATTTTCCGCTCCATCATCTACTGCAAAAATCTTCATCTTACTGAGTAAATATTACATATTTTTGAACTATAAAAGTCTAATTTTCTTGAAACAAGTTGCCAGTTTGAGGATGTGGCTGATTACTGAACTACAATACTAGAAACTAAATGATATTTGAGTCTAAAATTATTAATCAAACAAGCTCATCTAAGACATCTCAAGTCAGTTCCTTTTCAACCTGAAGTTACAGCTTGACAAACCAAACAACAGACCATTTTTTGCATCTTCTGAAAGTGCAGTTAATGAGGTTTCTCACCTGTCAACACTCCCCACTTCCTGCCAGACGTTCATAGGCTTTGTGATTTCCTGTGTTCCTGTGTATGTGACACCTCGCTGCTCGGTTTGGTTGTCTACGTGTCTGCGAGCGGTTTCAGATATCGGGTCCATCGGCACGTACAAATCCTGTTTAGAAGTCACTTTCTGTTGGTTAGTCGCCATGATGGTCAACTGTCCTACTGGTCTGCCGCTTTCTGAAGCATCTTCGCTGCTCGGCGGCGCCTCTTGGCTCTTCATGAGGCCTTCTGAAGGGTCATAGAAGCAGCTGTCAGACGTTGAGGTCAAAGGTGAAACTCGCCTGGGTGACGGGGTGGCTGGCAGGGGCCGAGCCAGAGGAGAAACGGGCAGCGCCTGGTCCAGACTGCTCACGCTGAGGTTGGAAAGAGCACTGAGCAGAGGGGATTCTCGGACATGTCCCCCCGCCCACCCCTTGCTCTCCTCCTCCACCTCTCCCCCCTCCTCCTCCTCCTTCTTCTTTTTCTTCGTCTCCTTCAGTCCCCTTACGCTCTTCTTCTGCTTGTCGCTGCGGGGCACGGTGCCCACGTGTGTGTACATGTCGCTGGAGCGGGCGTAGCTGGGGCTGTGGAGGGTGGACTCCATGTCATCCACCGACTGGTCCTCCACCACCACCACCGGTTTGGCAATGCTCTGGCTCACATCATGCTCTAGGATTGCCTTGTTTTTGTCTTTTTCTGCCGGGCGGCGGGTTGAGAGATTGGTGAGGCTCCCAAACCACTTGAAACCTGGAGAGGAGGAGGTGGTTAATTAGTGGAACCATTAAA
Organism: Thunnus albacares; assembly: GCF_914725855.1. Taxonomy (NCBI): domain Eukaryota; kingdom Metazoa; phylum Chordata; class Actinopteri; order Scombriformes; family Scombridae; genus Thunnus; species Thunnus albacares. Next base: position 36,073,715 of record NC_058107.1, on the reverse strand, counting down.
AAAAACACAAAAACAACAAACACAATAAAAACATACCCAATAAGACAGAAGAAACAATCACAATCAGTGGGCAGACTCAGCATACGTCCTTAGTAAACAATGTGTGCTGGCTGATGGGATAAGGGTGTTATAGGTGAAGAAACATGTTTTCAACCTCTGGGAAGGCAGTTGTTGGTGCCTAAGACGAATAAAGGTTTGCAGCATTGAAAGGTGCAGTGTGCAGAATTTATAAGTATGTTTTAATTAGTGTATAAGTGATGAACCTACAGAGAATTATCAGCGACTCTGCAGCTCCTCTCGGCTTTATAGTGAGTTTCAGCTCATTGTTTATCTGTCCGGCTGCAACTTTACTGTTTTGCTTCACTCTCAGCGCTCTCACAGCGTCATTTCTGGCTGCAGCAGACAGCTGTTTTCAGAGGAAAAAGCCCTAAAAAGTCACTGTACACTACCTGCTCAGCACCAAAAGGCAAACAGACACAGTTAGCTGTAGACTAGCCGGTGAACAAAGTGGAGCTTTTAGCAGCTAAAGAGCCAGATATTTCCCTCAGGAGTTGGTGGAGACCAAAAACAGAGCTAAAAGAGAGTGAATATTGGACTTATATTCACCAGGTGGACAGAAACACGACTCCAAATGAATGATAATGCTGCTCCATTACTGCTAAATGTGGAAATAAACAACTGTTTGCTAACAAGTTCAACATATCAACTAAAAAGTTGATGTGTGTGTTGTGTTCACTTCTTGTTTCTGCTGAAAGCTTGTGGCTAAAATATCGGTTAACGCAGGTTTAACCATTTGCAAACCACTGTTGTAACGTCATAACGGTCTTGTAGTGTTGTTTAGTTTGAAGGACTTATTGTGACCATCAAAGCCAGTAAAACTAATGTGGCTTTAGACTTTGAGTCATTTGCAGGGTTTCCCAAACATCTTTAATCATAGTTCTCCGAATTCTAATTAGTCTTAAACTTGGCATTCTTCCGTTTTGTTTTAAGAGTAAAGAGTCCTCTTCAAATGATGTATAAATCAATTATGCTTAATTATTTTGGATCATTTCTAATTATAAATCATAAATGCCTGACTAGTATATTACCACAGTGTATCTGCGATATGTTTGTATATCAGACCACCCGAAAGGTCTTGACCTTAATGAGACACTGAGACACGCTGATCTGATGATTAACTGCAGGAAATGACTTATCTGTCTTTCAAAAGATAATACTTTGCACTCAGTAAAACATGTACCCTTCAGCTCTTAACCGTGTGAACGTGGCTGTTTAAAGAGGAAAAAGCCAAAAAAGTCCAAATGTATCTGTTAAAATCATTATCATCAGGCAGGTTTTTCCTGCTTCTTCCTGTTTCGGGTCTTGAGCTGAAGCAGGTCTTAAATTATTCCCTCAGTGAGATGTAGTTGTATATTTTTAGAGAGAATTGAATAATAACGTACAACCTTGTGGGACCAGCAGCTGCAAACACTTAATTTTCACTTTGTCTTGTGCAAAAAAAAATAAAATAAATGTTTTCTTTGCGTTCGAGTCACCCAAGGAATGTTGTTGTACCCTCGTCTGCTGAAACTCTCATCGTTTCTATTCTGAACTGCAGCCCTCGAGCTCTCAGCCCATGTTTGATTATGTTTCTGCCCCAGGGACCTATTACACACCGAAAACACTGAAAGATATTTATTTCCTCGGCTAAATATAGACTAATGATTTTGAGAGAGAGGGAGAAAGGGAGACGGCGGAGGTGCTGATGCAAAGAAGCTGATTTTTTATTTTAATTTTGCAGCAGATATCACAAACACTGAAAGTTCTTATGGATCTTTAGACTGTAATTTAATGTGAGAATATTAATAATATTCCTACAACAAATCCAAATCTCTGATAACTTCTGAGATGTGTCTTTTATGCAGCCCGTACAATAAATATTAAAACTCTATTTTGATGCATAAAGTACAGTAAGAGAGACCCAAACATCAACAAAGTCCTCAAATCGTAACGACGTTTGTTGTTTTTCAATCCTATATGACTAATATGTGTGTTTTCTGGTGTAACGCCCTTGTTGTCCGGGAAACGTTTGTTTGTCAGTGTTGTCAGAAACAGTGAACAATGATTCATTCATTCATGTTTGCAACCACACACGGGAGGGACTATTCAGTGACACACACCTGAGTCAGTTTGAAGCCTCCGTACGTGATGAAAAACCAATCTGAGTTACAAAACGTTGTGCTCTTTCTAAACATCATGATGACGACGGTTTTTTTAAAGGAAGCATTGTACAGCGCTGCCAGTCCTTAGAAGCAGGAAGGACATGAAACTGAACCGAAAAATGGTTTATATGCCAAACTAACAATGAACTGATCTAAAATATTGTTTGTGCATCCAAAGCCTGATATATCTTATTCTTCTAGACCTCCGTTGTTGTCCAAAAACTATTAAAAACAAGTCAGTGATCCACATCGCTGCACTGGGTGACATGTTCTTTCATTATGAGGAGTTTGGTCACATTTTCAGTCTCCAGAGAGTAGTTCTGTGTAAATCAGACGCCACTGAGCATGTGCGGGAACACGGTTCTATTTACAGCTTCACTAGCTTGTTGTGCTACAGATCACAACCTCTGGACTTTGTACTACAATGTACAAAAACTCGGTAACATTTTATTTTACAGGTCCTTAAATTTTTATAGTAATTTGGAGGTATTTAATGGGTAATTTTAGGACACCTCTGACAAAGAAGGTGGTGTAATTCGGTGCAAATTGTAATTAAAAACAACAAGTTGGTTTAGTTGATAAGTGCACACTCATTACATTAAACACCTCACAAACTGACAGAGGATACTTCATTTTCAGTGTGTAGTTTTGTGTGTCAAACAATGTATCAGCATATTCTGTAAGTGTGATGTACAGGAAATGTGCTCAAACTTATCAACTGAACCAACTTGACACTTTTTTTTCTGTTGCTGCAGCTTCATATTTGCTTCAGATAAACTTTTGAATACATTTTTTGCACAGAAGGAGGACTGTGGATTTTTATCTCCCATCATTTACATTGTAAGTGCATTATGAAGGGATCTTCTAATGGTCAGTATGAACAGGAGGAATGATTACAGCAAGAAAAACAGGTTTTAATGTTCATTTGGGCTCCTGACTGTTGTTTTAAGACAGAATTGAAAAATTGTGAACCTGTCCTTTAAATGTCCTGGAAATATACCTATATATTACTTAGAAAATGTCCAGGAAATTAGCATAAAATTAAATTACTTGTAAAATAAAGTGTTACCAAGGAGTTGCTTTTACACTTTTGATGGAGCTAGGCTAGCAGTTTCCTTTTGTTTCCAGTCTTTCCAGTGCTAAGCTAGACTAAACACGTCATCTTTGTACTGGACACTGGATTTCTGTCTTTCCATCTAATTCTGAGTGACGCAGGGAGAGAAATACAACAGGAGGATTTCACTAAATGTCAAACAGTTCCTTTAACTGGGAAATGTATCTAAGAATAGCACCATACATTGCCAAGTGAGCATCTTTTTCAGGAGGCACGAGTTGAAACCGACCTCCACCCAGAACCACCCACATCAGCAGTTATGAGTGACAGATATTTTTGTAACTTCTGAATGAAAGTGTAAAAGTAACAGTAGACATCACCATGGCTCTCAAATAAAAACTTTTCTGTGGGTTTTTTTAAATTATAACCACCATTAGACACAACTTCCCTTTAACTTGAATGAGAACTTCCCTTTAACTTGTGTCCAAACTTTATACTTTTTTAGTATTCGGTCATGCTTCAATAACACCAGCACAGTTATTTGTTTACCGTTCTTAAGTTTCAGATCTGGACTGATTGAACGGCTCCTCACATGCATCGTGGGTGAAATTCAGCTTTAAACAGTGAAAGATTATCAAGTCAAACAGCAGAAGAAGAGGCCCACAGTGAGCTGTTGTCCCTTCAGCAGACATTCACTGTCTTTTCTTAGCTCGACTCTTAGTGCCAAACTCTGCTCTTAACTGGGCCGCTGTCCATTCAAACTACACAAAGACGCGTCTGTGCTCCGTTTACAATGGAGCAAAAAAAAAAACTGTTTGTAATTGGAACAGTGAACAAAGAGCCAATACACACACACACACACACACACACACACACACACACACACACATTCACAATGAAACAAGTGTCAATAGATCACATTCTTTTATAGGATTACACAAATTGTCCCTGACTCATCATATAACACCATCTCTGTTAGAACAGAACTCCTTTTCTGAAATGATGTGTTTCATTTCACATCTCTAAAATAATTAAAATCTCGTCTGTTGTTCTGTTACCTTATTATTCTGTATTTGCAGTACTACTATAAGAATGTGAGGTAACTTTAGAATTAAAGGTTCATAATTAGTTTTTTTGTTTTTGTTTTGTCTTAAAACAACAGTCAGGAGCCCAAATGTACATTTAAACATGTTTTCTTGCTGTAATCATTCCTCCTGTTCATACTGACCATTAAAAGATACCTTTGAAAATGCATTTTCAGTGTAAGCGATGACAGTCTTTCCAAGAAAAACAACCATCAGTCGTTAACGCGACTGCAGCAAAACATCAGAATAATTACGTGTAAGTGACAGCGCCCTCTGGCAGAAAGCAGAAAATCAGGTAACGTAAATATACAGAGAAGAACCTCGTTAAAAATCCCATTTACGTTTGTAACTAGACTAATAAGTAAAGAATGTTGTGTGGCTCGCTTCATATGTTTAGATAAGGACGAGACATTAAATATTATTGTTTATTCGATATTTATGTTTTAGCGGCCTTTAACAAACATCGTCTCCCATAAGTCCTCAACAACGTTTATGGGCTAAATGTCACAGCTGGTCCATGGGCGAGGAATGGAGGGATCACAGCGAGTTCAGTTCAGATGTCTGTAATAACTTTGTTTAATTGTGAAAGTTTCAGCTTCTGATAGCAGCTGCTGTAGTGGAGCTGAGTTGTTTGAGATTATGGAAAATAAACTCCATGAACACGCTTCATTTTTTCAAGAATGACCAATGAAATAAACACTGAATGAGAGATGGCGCTGAGCTAGCGGAACACAGATTTTGTCACTAGCTAGCTAGCGAGGAGGTATTACAGCATGGATGGACGGGTCAATAAAATTATTGTCATTTAATTTGGATGAATTGATGGATGGAGGATAAATCTTTTTCTGCATAACTTTTACGCACAAAGTTGAACCTTAGTGACACTTGGTAACAAAGATATTAGAAGAGTGATGGGTAAATCTCAACGTTGGAAAACTGGGATGTCCGCAAAGACGGCGGAGAACCTCTGCTCCCCTCCTGGCTGACCTCAAACAATCTATGGATACAGTTTTGAAGAAATAGCTGGATGATGCATTTGTGACCGTTTCAGCTACTTTAGACCAACATCCTTGTTCCACAGTCAGGACAAGCGCATTAAAGACATGGAAGAGTGTATATAACCTTGACGACAGAATTACAAAGCAGGAAAACAAACAAAACGTTGAAAAAAACTGTTGACAACTTGGAAAATCAGTCACAGACATCCAACCATCTAAATGAGTCAAATCAAGTGGATCTTCTAAAGTTACAGCCTTTTTAGCACCAAATGCCCTCAACAAGCTCAACAAGAAAACACAATAAGAGAATTTTATACTAAAAAGATTGGAAATTTGTAATTTATTAATCTTTTAACAGCCAGTATGAACACAAGGAATGATTACAGTGAGGAAAACCCTTTTTGATACTCATACAGGCAGCTGACTGTTGTTTTAAGACAAACTTGAAAAATTTAAAACTTATCCTTTAAACTCCCCAAATATCCCAAATATTGTATAAAAGCATCATAAAGTTAAAACAAGACTTACTCAGTTTCCGTTTGTTCATGGTTCACAGGTTGAGAATATCTATGAAAGTGACATTAATAACTGTATCTTCTGCTTCTTGCTGCGGTGTGACAACAAGCCACATGCTCTATATGCAAAGAGTCAATCTGCTTCCTGAATTCAGAGGAAATGCATCTCTCACTGTGTTGATGCAATCAGATGTTGCTTTTCTGACGCCACAACGGAAACGTGTGTATCAATGAGGCAAGCCACTTGTGTCGCAAAACTTATTTTATTTCAACTGTTAAGCCCTGAAAAAGTAGTTTTCCTTGCCCCGGTCTCATCAAACGTTCTCCTCTTCCTCGAGAGAACAAGAAAAACGTCTTGAATTTGACACGTGTGCACTGCGATACCTCCGGTCATTACAGAAGGGAGGATATTGAACCACTTGGCCGGAAGTAGCTGAGTACTTGTGTAGTCTTCCTCCACCACATTTAAGAGGAAGATTTTTATTAAGTACTTTTGACTGTGCTGCATTTATTCGACACCTTGAATCAATCTAATTGTATTTGTATGATACTTTCCATGCAAATCAGTGACATAAATCAAGACTTTAAAAAAAAAAGCCTTTTATGAGTGTTCACCCGAAGTTTTATGCATCCAGTTATACTATGTTTGATGTGTTTATTCTACTGTTTTTATCTTATTTTATTGTATTTTTGGGATTTCGTTCTATCTTTGTTTAATTTCTTGGATTTTATTTAACTGCAGTGCTGATTTGTTTTTAATCTTTTTACAAAGTAAAACACTTACCACTGTGCTATATAAATAAAGTTTATTTAAAGTGGTTTACAGGTGACTGCAGTTAATATCAGGTCGATTAATTTATGTATTTATATAGGACAATATCACAAATTTGCCTCAATGAGTCATGTGCTAAATTTACCTTTAAATAACTTTTTGGGGGTATTTCCATTTTGTGAAACTTTACTGCAAAACTTTCTACCACACTTGATTAATTTCACAGCTATACTTATTTTCCAAATTAGGATTTTAATTGCAAAATACAAAATGTAATAATGTTTCCCTCTCTGTTTTCTTGTTCTCATAAAGAATAAATGATGCTGAATGTGAGCAGGATGTCAGATGTAGAGATAAACATAGATAAAGAAAGCATTAAACCACAGCTGGAAGGCAGTTATCACTCCAAACTCTGTGGGAGGCCGCAGGCAAGGCAGCTGTCAGCATCTTGCAACATTTCCTGCCAACATTTCCTTGTGAACAGACGAATCCTAAAAAACCAACCAAACTGATTTGTATTCTTGTGTAACCTTTGACTTTGAGAGTTCCACTGAAAGTTTAAATGTTGAAGACAGATATGAAGAACGTAGGTGAACACGCGCCGGATACGTGCTCTAAAGAAAGAAGCTCACCGCAGCTGAGACTCAAGCTGAAACACACCACATAAATAAACATGTCATCTTTAACACACGAGACGTCGTCCAAGTATCGGCTACATCTGAGAAGGGTGGCAGGAGTTAGAGCCTGCCTGAGTTAACACAATCTGTCCATATGATGGGATTAACAAAGTTACAAGATAGAAACCTCTCCACAGTCTTATCATACTTAAATGGAAGCTTCTTAATATGTTGTTGTTGTTGTTGCATCTGTGTGGTTGGACTGTAGATTCTGCATAAAAATATACAAATATATACAAATATACAAATTAAGGATGTGCAGAGGGCCCAGTATTTGTATTTGTATTTGAATAAAAGTGGAAAGTCCTTGTTTTTTTTTAAATTACGCTTTTAATTTCAGAAAATTAAAGTTCTACAATAAGTGTTCATGAATATACTACCTTACAAAGGAGGTCTCAAACTGGAGTCTTTCAGATCATGGATGACTGCACTGAGCTAAAGCTTTACTCATCACCTCATTGCTATAGACCTCTACCTATTTATACACCCATAACACAGAGATACAGCATGTAATGTGTAGGGAAGAACTTCAAAGGTGATTTTTGCTTTGCACTTTTCATTCATTGCCTATTTTTTACAACCAAACTTTGTGGAAAGGAGAAGGGGAACAACAGGTTATGGAGAGTCTCTTGGGAGCACTTTGCTGGTGTCAGTGGTTCAGCTTTATCTCTGGGGAACCCCCCCCAACTCCGGGAGTGATGTCCAAATAAGGAAATGTGCGTCATGTAGCAGGTGGATGTGACTCCCCTCGTTGAGACCTGCTGATAGACGTCACAGCGGAGCAGAGGAGAGACACTGAGATAGTGATGTAACCGACCGGCGTGCTGGTATTTGATGGGTTTTTTTCTTCCTGAAAACAAATATTTTTAAAAAATATGTGTAAAAAAACAAAAAAACACTACATGGTAAAAATTAATAATTTTAAAAGTTGCTCACAAAAGTTATAGCGTAGTTTGAAAAGGAGAAGAGCTGTAAGTAAACACATGATTAAAATGCGTCATTCCTTCAAAGATCTTTATTTTACGTTGTAGTCATGGCTCCCCAGTGAGGACAGGAAGTGCGCATTTTTATCTGTAATTTTTTGGGGGGTATTTATTTCATGTATTAGACAGCAGAGTAGGGATTTCTGACACAACTTGACCTACTTCCAAGGTGCATGAGGAAGGAAAAAAGTCTGAAGAGGTCAAAACTCCAGCAACACTTGTAGTATAAATAAATAAACAACTTTATTGTGAGAGTGTTTGGACTTTGATCAGAGTCCATCAGGTTGTTTATTAGACAGCAGACAGCAGAGTGATGACAGGAAATAAGGAGAAAGATGGCAGATAATATGCAACAAGAGTACAAAGCCAGACTTGAACTGGTGGTGTACGCGCTTAATGTCTTAAACCCTGAAACCACGAGAACAAGTGTGTGCCTTTTTTAAAAAAAAAAAAAAAAAAGCAGAACAAAAATACCACAATAAATTAAGAAATAAGTAAAAAAAAACAACAAAAAGTTAAAGCATCACTTCCTCTCATAACCACAAGCTGCATTAACTGAGAAAACAATCTCATAACGCAAATTCTTCAGAACACTTACATATTTCCTGGCCATGTTGGCTTCAAACTTGACATTAACAGTTTAGTCTTGACCTCGGTGACCTTTGTTGACAAAATAACCTCAACATCAGCTCCATTTAGTAGCTGTTCTGTTCTGTGTTCTTTAGCTTTCTACATTGAAGTGAATGGGAAGTATTCAGATCCTTTACTGCAGTAAAAATACCAATACATCAATGTGAAAATACTCCATTACAAGTAAAAGTCCTGCATGACAGTAAAAGTACATAAGTATTATGAGCTTGATGTAGTTAAAGTATTGCAGTAAAAGTACATAAGTATTATGAGCTTGATGTAGTTAAAGTATTGCAGTAAAAGTAGTGGTTTGGTCCCTCTGACTGATATATTATTATATATGACATCATTAGATTATTAATAGTGAAGCATCAGTGTTAGAGCAGCATGTTACTGTTGTAGCTGCTGGAGGTGGAGCTAGTTTACACTACTTTATATACAGTTAGCTAGTTTAGTCCAGTGGTTCCCAACCTAGGGGTCGGGCCCCTCCAAAGGGTCAGCAGATAAATCTGAGGGGTCGTGAGATGATTAATGGGAGAGGAAAGAAGAGAAAAGTTTTTCAGTTTTTGGACTTTTTCTCTAATCTTTGATTTTTGCTGAAATATTGGATCATTTGAACATTTATTGAAATGAAAGCATGTGAGAAGTTTAGAGGGAAAAATCACTATTTGGTGGAGCTGTTAACAACTCATAGACATGTGAAATGTGACCCCGACTACACACTGCTTTTTGTAAGACGTCAAAAGCCAAAAAGGTTGGAAACCACTGGTTTCATCTTTAACAATGTGTTGTATTTTAAAAGCTTGTTATATTATCCATTGTGTCAAATCTTCATCTTAAAAGTAAAGAAAGCTGTCAAATAAAAGTACGATATTTCCCTCTGAAATGTAGTGGAGTGGAAGTATAAAGTAGCATGGGAATACTCAAGTAAAGCACAAGTATCTCAGAATTGTTACATCATCACTGTGAATGGGAAAACCCACAATGTCTCACTTGAAATAAAAAATCAAACGTGTTTTTTTCCACTAGTCTTTGTCATGGTTGAGCTCATGTTTTCTTAATTGACAGGTGTCTCTTTGGTCTGTGGTCTCAGTCTCTGAAATTACTGTGCAGATTATGTTTTTTTTTAACTATCTTCTTGTACTGCACAGACGTTGTAGGAAGGTGCTTGCAAATAGAAATGAGCAAAAGAAAGGGAAGTTTTGAACTTCACTTTTGGAGTTTTTGAATTATATTAAGCTCCACTCTCAGGCCACTAAAGTGCCAAAACACATCTATATGGTGGTAAGTGAAGTGAGATTTCATTATATTTGTCAAACAGACAGAAAGATTCAGACAAGTACAAACTCTGCTGAATCGTCTTCATGTTCAGCATCGATTCATAACCTTCCACACTGGCCCGCTTTGGATGTTGAACCGTGTCTCGGTCCAGCTGGCTGGTCATGACTGTCTGTCTGTCTCAAACATATAACTGTTGTTGTTGTCGCCTAAACAAGGACGGCTAAGAGTCGACTCAGATGAATGAAGACTGTACCAAGCAACTCATGTTACTGTATTAAAACAAAAAAATAAATAATCTGAGCCTCTTAACAACAGCCTCATGTCACAGGGTATGTGTATGTATCATTTGTGCCAAAATAAAGGTTTATCCAGAAGTGCTACGCTTGTTTTTCATTCTTGAAGACTTTGTCCTCACACCCAAAAGGCCTCTTCACTTCTGACTGACAAGTTGCAATTTGCAACACAAGATTGTGTCCTTTCACGCTTAGTTTCACATGTTTTATTAATCAAAAAAAAAAAACGCTATCATGCACGCTATGCTTCAGCACATGAGAGAGACCTGTGGGACAAATTTATCTTTATTTTGCATGCGACAAGTTTTTTGAAATGTGGTTCCGCCATCATTTGCGATCTGCATATTAGCGTTGCCTGCAATTATTCAATTAGGGGGAGCAAAGTTTGTCTTTTTTAAAAATAAACTTATCATCATACAGTCCCCTGCAATCAGGTGATTATATTTAAGCAGCTTATATCAATTATATATTTTTTTTTCTATTTCAGCAACTGACAAAAACAAGTAAGAAGAACATCTGATGTTTTCGGACCCTTTGAGTTGGTTCAGTCCGACCCTTCAGTGAGAAAGAGACTGACAGACTGAGAGAAGTTTTTCCTCAAAGTGTCTGAATTAACAAACAGCCACATGTGCAACAGTGGAAATTAACTTTTTTAGACGTCGGCGGAATACTTTGCTTTAGTTTCAGTTTTAGTCTGACTTTGGATGGAATAGTTTTGTAAATATGATGATGCATCATTCCGTGTAATGATCTCTCATCCAGCTGCTCTGCGCTTTGCTTTCATTATTATGATTATTCTCTTATTTTCTCATACAGGCTAAATGAGAGCTGCACGTTTACTCTAAGAGGAACTTCTAGGTCTAGTCCTCAACTAAAATGACCATTTTAAGTCTTGAGGAACAAAAATCATCTTCTGAGTTGTGCATTAAAATAGTTCTTGATTTGAGATAATGCAGGTTAAAATAATCTGCTGTTGAAGTTATGATTATTAATTCCTGTATAACATCACAACTATCAGCTAGTGGTGCTAATTGCTCCCAGTAGAACCAGTGTGTGGGATTGGTATTAGATAGTTGTTGTGAGTCCATATTATTTGTGCTTTATTGCAGTTGTCGGACTTGACTAACATTGTTTAACCAGGTTTAATTATACAAATCATATTGTGATGTGTTGTCAGACTATTTCATTTATATAAACTGTTTGACCTTGTTTAACCTTGATGATGGCCTAGTAGCCTTCAACCTACTAACATTTAAGGCTACATAATGTTTTTATGAATATAATTTCAAATATGAAATAGCCATTCTTCTAATAATCATTTCCTGTCCTGATCCACCCAATTATAAACTGTTCTTGATGCATATTCCTCGTTTTCATATCACCTTCAATCTGACTAATGTAGACTGGTGCAGGCGCCTGTTTCTTGACTTTATCCAAGAGGTTAGGTGGTGTAGAAATGCAGGAAATTTGTTTTAAATTACAACCCCCAGACCCTCCCGAAAATTATGTATCTTTCCAAGTTTGCTACCCCATTTTAATACATAGCCAGTACAAAAACTAAGGGAGAGTTGCAGCTTGCATGTTGCAGATTTGGTGGAGCTGGTTCCCGGCTGTCATGTGAGAATTACAAGTTCCTCTAAGCAGGTTTTCAGTAAGTAGCATGTTCACACTAGAAAAGTGACTAAATTAAGTAAACTCAACGCAGTTAATATGCAGAGACTAAAAACACTATTCTCCCATGATGCAATGCACAAGGAAAATGAAGGTGCTGCTCACAGAAAAACAGAATTGAATTTTTTTGAAAAAAACATTTTTTCTGTCTCTTTCTTGTTTTTTACAGTCTTCCTCCACTCAAAAACATGTTTTTCTTCTTGTTCCTGCAGCTGGATGTTTGTTGTCTTCTCTGTGCAGAATGATGTATGTGCAGAGTTTGTTTTCACTTTCATCCGCTGAAGGGGGTAAGTGTCTCTGAGCTCACCTTAAATCTCAGTTTAACACCTACCAGGAGGATTTGTGACACCACATGATGTGGAAACTCGAAGCCTCCAGTGCACAAACACTGAGAATGAACTTTACAGTGAAGTAGGAGAAGTCACAGTTTGGTTTCCACTGAACAGCGTGTGCATTGCATCGTATCCTGAAGATAAGCCTCTTGTATATACTACTGAATACAGTGTATGGGACTGGGGGAACAGCAAAGATGTGAATGGGTGTTAAACTTCCTGGGAAGGCATTGGACTGTACTTATCTTTTAATCTGTACTGTCTGTAACTGGCTGCAGCTTTAGTTTTGTCCACTAGGTGGTAGCAGAAGTCCTCCTGCAGCAGAGTGAGGTGAGAGAGATGAGGTATTCAGAGTAAGTATGAGCAGAAACCTACTATAGCAAAAGCTCTTATTGTAAAATTAAAAACAAACCTTAATTTAAAGAAATAAATGATGTTTTAAAGTAGTATTTTGACCCAGGTGGAGATGGACTAATTCAATATGTTTTGGGAAGTTTAAACTCTATCCATATTGTCTCATTAGATACGGAAGGATAGTTTCATATTTTTTTGACATCTACCTTAAAACAAGACTGACATGTCCTTTTTTGTGTGTCATGTCTGTTTTATTATGACATTTCCTCTTTGTGTTTCCGCAGTGCTTTTTTTCTAGCTGAGCCACAGCAAAAGGAGCAGTAACACAAAGCATAAAAAGACTGTAACTTTGGAAAAATATCCACTTGATTTATCTTACTCAGACTGCTGAAGCCTCAAATTGTTTTTAGATCAACTGTAGAATGCATTTTTGCACAGGACTGTACATTTTGTCCTCCATCACTTCCGCTGAAATGCTGCTTCTGGGAGGAAACTCTTCAGGGACAGTACAGACAAGAGCAGCAACTACAGCAACCACAAAACACACTAATTGTACATTTTGTACAAGATGGACTTGAAAAAAGTCTTTCCTTTAAATGTAAAATCATAACTCAGATAAAGGTGGTGAAGTTTCTCCATCACATTTCCTTCTGAAATGTGGTGGAGGAGAAGAAAATATACTCAAGTAAAGTTTGGAAACTCTGGTAAAGTTTTGAGTTTTGAGGTTGTTGTACTGTAAAAACCTCAAAACAGTAGTAGTACTAGTAGTAGTAGTACTACTAGTAGTAGTAGTAGTAGTACTAGTAGTAGTAATGCTAGTAGTAGTAGTGCTAGTAGTAGTAGTAGTAGTAGCAGTACACTATTGACACCTTTCCGATAGTCTCAGGTTTTGGATTAAAGTTTAAGGAAGCAACATACAACTGCAAATAACTTCATTTGCACTTATCATCCAACTAAACAAGAGTATATTTCAAAAGTTAGAGAAGATTTTAGCATATATTACTTGCTGTAAATGGAAATATTTTTGTTCAAGTACTCAGAATATTGGTTTAAGCGCAGAAAATAAATGTAAGAAAAAAATGTGTTCATCTGTTCGTTTATCATGTTTTTATTTTCATGATTCTGTTGATGCAATGATGACATAAAGTCTTTCAAATGTTGCCTTTACCATGACTTCACCGCCTGAATAAGACACTACTATTTATGGAAATGAACGCATACAGATACATACAAGCTCTGAGGTTCATGCATTTATTTCATTCTCAGGGGAATCTGCAGCCTGAGAATAAGGAACATAAAACACAGCTCGTAGTAAGATGAAGAAAATGGATAAAAGAGCAATAAAAGGAAACAGAGAAACAGAATAAATTTACAGATTTAGGATTTACAGAGTGGTTGAAAAATTCTGTCTTTGGTAAAATCAAAGTGAAAATGTTGTGTGGTCCAGGCCTCCGTTTACATCTGAAAGCAGATGTATTGAACCAGGATCAGTTTGGTATTTTGTGTTTTGCTAAATGAGATTAGTCTCTGCAGAAAATATCTTTCTTAGCATGTCATTTAATCTGGTGTTGACTCATCAAGTCTCATTTACCCCACAACAAGTTACACATCAGCCTGCATGCTGAAATGATTCTGTTTCAGGTTTATTCTTTAAAAGTTGTTGTAAAGAATCACAGTATCTAAATCTTTATTGTATGTATACTGTATACTTTCTGCTTTTCTTTTAGTTGTATATATTATGTATGTAAACTTTGCACAAAAAGTAAGGAAATTTGTGTTTGGTAGATTATTTCTTTGTTGTAACAAATTTCCCTTTTAAATGGTGCCACATTTGTGAGGAACATGCATTTGTGGGATGAGCAACAGAGCTGAGCATGTGGGTTGCGGCCATGAAAAATTTTCCAAATCTTCTCTGCCAAAGCCAAACAGCTTATTTTGCTGTTGCTATTGACTCTTGTTTTGAGCTTCTGGTACCCCCCTGTGAGCATGGGCCCTGCTACAGTGATCAGTAGGTGTCTGCTCCAAGAATCAGCATGCCACGTTTGACTGATCTGGATAGGGCCCGTGCGATAGGGCAACTTCAAGCTGGTGTTCTGCAAAACCAAGTTGCAGCATTATTTGGAGTGAGCCCTTGTACCATCTCCAAAGTGAAGGCCAAGTTCCATATAACGGGGGATGTTAGAGACAGGCCACGAAGTGGGCGTCCCAAGGAGAGGACACCCCGAGAAGAACGTTTCCTCGCCCTGTCAGCACTTAGGTACCGTAGGCTGTCTTCTACAGATTTGCAGTCAAGGTTTGCAGGGCAATATGGCCGACGGCTCACTGCCCAGACAATCCGGAACAGACTGCACGCAGCCAATCTCCGGTCTCATAGGGCTACCAGTAGGTCTGCCATGACTGCCCTTCACCGTCAGGCCCACACCACTGGTGTCGGCAACACGTGCACTGGAACCTGGAGGAATGTTATGTTCAGCAATGAGTCCAGATTCTGCTCATGGCAGTTGGATCATAGGGTCAAAGTGTGGAGAAAACACGGAGAACGCTATGCTGATTGCTGCACCGATAGAGTAACATCTTTTGGTGGAGGCAGTGTGATGGTGTGGGGTGGCATCTCCCGCACTGGAAAAACAAGGCTTGTCATCATTGCAGGCAATCTCACTGCAGAGAGATATCGAGATGAGATTCTGCAACCAGTGACAATCCCATATCTCCACAGTCTGAGACCGAACTCTATCCTCCAAGATGACAACGCCTGCCCCCACAGAGAGGGGTTTATCAAAGACTACCTCCAGAATTGGGAGTGGAGAGGATGGAATGGCCTGCCAGCAGTCCTGACCTCAACCCCATTGAACATTTGTGGGATCAGCTGGGGCGTGCTCTTCGTGCCAGATTGACCAACACAACCATGTCGGCTGACTTGCAACAAATGCTGGTTGAAGAATGGGATGCCATCCCACAGCAGTGTGTGACCAGGCTGGTGACCAGCATGAGGGGGAGGTGCCAGGCTGTTGTGGCTGTGTACGGTTCTTCCACACGCTACTGAGGCTCCTTTTTGTTAAATCAATAAATTGTTAAATTGCCAGTATGTCTTGCTTCTTCAAACTTCAGTCATCCAATCAGCCAAACACCAAACAAGAGTCAATGGCAGAATAAGCTGTTTGGCATTGGCAGAGAAGATTTGGAAAATTTTTCTTGGCCGCAACCCACATACTCAGCTCTGCTGCTCATCCCACAAATGCATTTTCCTCACAAATGTGGCACCATTTAAAAGGGAAATAAACAGGCTTTCCAACAGTATAAGATTTATTGCCAAGAAGCATTGATACAACAAAGAAATAGGCCTAATCTACTAAACACAAATTTCCTTACTTTTTATGCTAAGTTTATATACATAGCTTACAGTATACATAATATGGATAATAATTTGATGTTTATATTTACTGAGGATCTTGGGCATAAAGATTTCATTTCGGATGAATCAAGCTCTATCTTACTTTATCTTATCTTATCTAAGCGAATCATTGAGAAAAACTATCAGGATGTTTTTGATGCTGTAATCACAACAACAATCAGTTAATTAAGACACACAGCAGACATTTAAAGTGTGCATAAAAACATTGTACATTTTTACTATATTTTACATTTTAACCAAAGGAATAACAAAATACGTTGTGATTTATGACACTGCTCATGGTAGATGAAATCTGCTAATAATAAAGGTGTTTTTTTTGCTTCATTTGTTTGGTTTTCTTACTCAGATAATATGATAAGAATCACTTTACAAGAACCAAAATCAATAAGCAGAACCAAAGTTCGAATTTATAAAATGTCAGTGATATACAACCCCAGCTGGAAATGTAATGCGTCAGCTCATCTTAATGTCAGTGGTTGTTACACTGAATTAAACTCATTTGAAGAGCTGAAAATATTACCGTGAACATCACAGTGCTCCAGGTTGAAAAGATATTCAGAAAAAGCCCTCTGATCAGGGAATAAATCACCTGAGAGTCTCCTTATAAATTTGGAACCATCCCTGAAAGTGTTTTGTGATTGCTGGAGGACTTTCCTGTCGGCACCATCTGCTAGTAAAGAAACATGACATCTGACATGATGTTGTCAAGGTCTCTTTACCGCAGAAAAACATGAAGAATATGAGGACATCTGGTTGATCAAATTAAAATGTGTCCCTCAACTAACGGCACCATCTGGCCCACTGAGCTGTAAACTCGCTAATTTATGATGTTTTTTTTGTTTTTTTTCACTCCGCTGAAGTGAATAAATGCTAAATCACTGCACATTAATTAAACACACGTTGTCACTTTCCTGAGGCAGTTGGCTGAAGAGAGTCTGAATGAAATACAGGATCAGATCCTGATCAATCACAGAGGATTATGAAGTGAAAAGAGCATTATTCATGGCCTGATTCCATCCTGATCCACTCTCTTATTATATAATCTCAAACACACACACACACACACACAGCCTTCAAAAACACATTTGCATTTGGATTCTTCTCTCTGTTTTTTTTTTTTACCTTTTGTCCGCTCTGTGCAGGAACGCTGAATAAAACACAGCTGCTAGATCCAGGAGGAGAAACCAGATTACACTAATTCATAAAGAATAATTTAACATCTCAGGAAATGTGCTTATTTGCCTTCTTTCTGGGAGGTGGATGAGAAGATCAATATTAATGACATTTTGGAGTTGAAGTGTGGATGTGGTTAGCCTAGCTTAGCATAAGGACTGAAAACAGGGGGAAACAGTTATCCTGGCTCCGTCCAAAGTTCAAAAACTAAACCTACCAACATCCCTCAAGATCACTGATGAACACGTTGTATCATGTTTGTTTAATATGTACACAAACAGGTGAAGTTATGTGCTGTACTTCAGACAGAGCCAGGCTAGCTGTTTACCCCTGCTGCCCGTCTTTAGGCTAGGCTAGGCTAACGGCTGCCTGTTTTCTAGCTCCATACCATAGTTGAGTGATTTTAATCTTCTCATCTAAGTCTCGACAAGCAAAGTCTATTTCCTAAATATATCGATATCAGTCTCATGTCTGTGCGTTAAGCACAGAGCTGGAGCCACGACATGGTTAGCCTAGCTTCTTAGCTTACCATAAAGACTGGAAACGGGGAGCCCAGCTCTGTCCAAAGTTCAAAAATACACACCTCTTAAAGAATAATCAGACGTTTTGGAGTTAAATGAGAACAGTTATACCACTGTCATGTCTCTAAATATGTAGGCCTACCTGGAGCCAGCGGCCGATTAGCTTAGCTTAGCGCAAAGACTGGAAACGGGGAAACGGTTAGCCTTGCTCTGTCCAAAAGTAACAAAATCTACTTACCAGCACTTCTAAAGCTCACCAATTAACACAGTATATTATTTGTTAAATGTGTACAAAAGGTGAAGAAGAAAAATTATAATTTGCCATGCTACAAGGGGTATAATTATGTTTTTGATGTTCCTAATGTTTTGTCACTCGTCACTTGTCACTTGTCACGGGGAGAACAGTAATTAAAGTAACACTTTTCAGATATTTTAAAAGATAACATTACAGACAGAAACAAATTTTTGTCGTGATCAACATGTGTGTTCTGTCAACAGCAGCTGCTATTTTGCACAAATGGGGAATGAATTCGGTATAATTTGATTTTGAACTGAGGTTGCACATCGTTACTTTCAACCTTGTCAGTCGGGTTTAAACTTGAATTGTTTACATTATTCTTGTTTCTATTAAAAATGTCTGACAATGTCCTTGCTACTATGTAACTGCAAACATATCATGTCATTTATCTTAAAAAAATATTAAATTTCATTTTCAATTTTCAATTTCATCAAATGTTTTACAACAACAGTATGAACAGTGTAAATTTTAAGGAAAATTTAACAGTGTAACAGTGTAAAAATAACACATTTCATTTGCTGTTTTACTAACATAAATTGTCTTGTTTTAATCATTGTCACAGTAGTAACAGATATACTGCTCTGCACCCTACATTCCTCATGGGACCAGTGCAAACAAAAGAGACATTACACCCACACTTCCCCCGGCAAGGATGAGCTGAATGTTTCCGCACACACAAGACATTCTTCATCCTTGTCCTGGGAAACTGTAGGTGCAGTGGTCTGATCAGAGTAGAGCTTGCTGTAACACACACAGTGTGACCGCATTAGTTGCGGGGTGAAAGAAACAGCTGTTACTATCATCCCGACAATGACTCCTGACAGCCAAACCTGACTTGCTTCTATACTGAAAAACTCTGACATGGCATAGTTCAGAATGTGTTAAAGTACTAAATAATCTGTCAAATGACCATGACTGTGACACATGAAACATAAACACAACTTGTCATTCAAAAAAAATGTATTGCTTGAGGGAATTTACTCACTGTGGTTGCAGCATTTTGAGTAAAGCTGTTATACTATGATGAATCCAGGTGATTTTTCGAGGTTGTGGTAAGTGTTGCGTGCTGTATGTGCTGCTGACACAGTTAGGCATATCAAACTTTTATGGGCTCAGAGAAAATCGACTTTCATCTCGTGTTACTTTCATACCATAAAACTGAGATCAGCTATTAAAGGCCACCACAGGTGGGCGGGAGGTTGGGGGTGATGGTTCATGTTAAGCTTGAATTATATATTGTCTTGAGTTCAAAAAGTTAAGAAGAACTTTGAAGGTGTTGGCAGTCAATTTTTTAAACTTTGGACTTTGTTAGGCTAACTGCCTCCCCCCTGTTTCCAGTCTTTATGCTAAGCTAAGCTAACAACGTCCTGACTCCAGCTCCATACATAAAGGTTCCCTCTAGACATGTTTACAACATATATATATATATATATATATATATATATATATATATATATATATATATATAATACTCTGAATAATAGTTTGTGTCTGATATGGTTTTTCCACAAAAAAAGTTCAATTGTCTTGTTAAAATCTGACACAAGATGTCATTTCTCAGTGTTTTTGCGCTGGAGGCTTCAAATTTCCACATCACACTTGTGTCGGTTGCATATTGAACCAGAATTGGCTTCCAAACTATTTGTGATGTCACAAATCCTGCTTATAAGCCCGCCCCTTAAAATTGGATTTTCAATCAGCTCAGTAATTACCTAAAACAGTTGGCCACTGTAGTTTTTAGCAAACGTTACTTAAACTAAAGGAAATAGTGCATTTTTGGGGGGACTATTTTCAACGGCGGATTATTACTTGTTTTGTTTTTGTATTGATTTTATGTCATTATTTTGTATATTGATGTATGCCGCTATTTTATTTCTTATTTTAGTCTTGTTGAGTTTTCTTATCCAGTGCAGCACTTTAAGTTTGTGTTTTTAAAGAACTGTGTACAGTTTATTTATTTCTGTGTGAATATATCGGTGTCCAATGTATCCAAGCTGCGAGCCAAACACTCCTCAGTGGACTTTTCTGCGGTCTTTCAGCTCTGTTACACAGATGCCCTGAAGCATTAATGAACAGCAGAGATCTCATTGTGAATAATGACACAGAAATGTCAGCATAAAGCCACTGGCTTCAGTTTTGTTATCATATGCACTGATATATTGATGAGTCTCCCTTTTTCGCTGTCTGAGATTTTTTTTCTTTCTGACTGATGAATGCTGGGATATTTTTCTGAAGCGATCCTGCCAAACAACCAGGACTGTTTACTGTTAACAAAAGCCGCAGTGCAGGCCATGTTTCTAAAAAAACCACAGGGGGAGAGGATGGGTAACCATCCTGCAATGTGAACGGTTTGTCACTATTTTCATCTCACTATCATCTGTGCCCACTTTGCTGCTTTTCCTCGAGAGCTGTTTTATACATGCTGTCTTTGTTTTTACCTTCTGGAGGCTGCAAGAAACACGTTCTGCTGCTAATTTCATCCTCTCTCTCCCTCTGTGCTTTGTTTGCTGAACACATCTCTTCAGCTGTGATTTATCGCTGCTCTGTGGCTTTCTGGTTATTCCCAGGTGATGCTACCTGTCTTAACAACCGCCCAAAATAGAAGACTTATCACCCAGAAGTAGGCTACAGAGGATATGTGAATCCTCCCTCCCTTGTTCCCTGAAACACTGAGAATATCTGCAGTTTAGAAACACTGCTGAGCTGATCCACACACACCACTAAAACCTTTGTTTTAAAACAAGTGAGGATTCATGAGTCCGTGCTTGATTAAAAAGATTTTTCGCAGCATACAATCTCTCTTTGTAATATGAAAAACCAAATCAATACCTGAACAATTGTTCACTGTGAGGCACACACATAATGTACCATCGCACACAAGGTTTTGTTTCATAAGTCAGCAAAGGTTTTTTTTTTTCTCAGGAAGGAGCTGCCTCAAAGTACCTCTGAAAATCTGTAATAAGAATGCAAGAACAGTCTTAACTTCTAAACAATGCTGAGCACTGAGAGGTGGGGACTTGATACGTAGAGTGTTTAAGCTGAAAAATCACAGGGTCGGTCGATTATTTACATTTTATATCTTTAATGTCATTATTTCAGTTAAATACCATCCCATCATCTGCTTACGTTGCTGGAATTTCTATACAGAAAATCAAATCTACATAAAACAGTAAAAAGACGGTCACACTGAGCCTGATTGCATCCTGCTACACAACCCAGAGCCACAGACTGAACAACAACCCACATTAGCTCTCCTGCTAAAGTCTCCTTCTCATCTAACTTACAAACAAGAACACACGTCTTGTCCTGCAGCCTAAGTTGTTGAACGAGCTACCAAACAAACTCTCACTCTGGAAAAGTGCATCGCTATCATCAGTTAGAAGCTAGATAGCTAATCAGTTTCTTAGCTGCAGCACATTAAACAGCGTGTAAACATACCTGCAAATGTCACTTTGGACCCATTAGATGCTAGTTTGGTTCTTATTCTTCAATATCACTGCTAACAACATGACTTGTAGCAGTTTGTGTCTGCTCCGGTGTAACACTGGTAGCCTGCCAGCTGCTGTCAATCAAACACAGACACCGACACGCCGCCCCAACCAGGTGAGACAAAAAGGAGCATTTATAATATTTCCCCCAAAGACCTATTTTCTTCATTCTAATAATACAAAATTATTTTAAAAAAATACATTGAAAAACATGCTGACATCATCTTTGACAGCAAAGAGTGATGATTAAATTTCAGTCGGACTTTAAGGTCAAACTCTCTGCTTCGCTCTCTCTTCCATCCATCAGCTAGCTCACGTCTCAGCGAACACGCCGCCTCAGTTTCCTCAGCAGATGGATGTGAGTGGCAGCAACATGTATATCAGCACAGATGGACTGATGCCAGCAGCAGCAGCAGCAGCACAGAGACGGAGGCGAAGATGTTTAGTGTGCAGCTATTTTCTCTGATCCTTCAGAGCTCTCTGGACAGATTTTAATTATAAATGAGTAGTTAAGTATTGATGAAGCTTTAGTGATGTATGAGAGCACAATGTGTATTGATAAATTGATCAAGTATTTTTCATACAGTTGATGCACCGAGGAGCAGCAGAGTGTGTGTGTAAGTATATAGATGTAACTAGTGTTTGTGTGTGTTCTTGTACTTCTATCTTGGTGAGGACCACTTCATAGTGAGGACATTTTTTATGAGTATGATTTTTTTTATGGGACATACACGTTCTTAGAAAGTAAGGACGTTTTTGGGAGGTGAGGACATTTTTTTTTTAACTGAGTACATCTCTTGAATTGAGGACCTTTTGGAAATGTTTAGGTGGAGCAGAGCAGATGGACCCAAATGCAGGAGACCGTAGGCAGAACAGAGCTGAAGAATAATGTCTTTATTCTAAACTCGGGTAGAGGCAAAGTAAAACTGAACAAACAGAGCAGAACAAAGCAGAGCAGACTGAACAGAGGATCCAACAAGATTGAACTGAAAACCAAGACTTAAATACAAACGAGGGACAGGTGGCAAGACACAAGGGCAGGCTGGGAGCTGATTGGCTGGGGAGGACACAGGGTGCAGGGCAGGGCTAATGAGACTGATACAGGGCAGGTGTCAAGGGAAGAGCAGGATGGAAAAAACAAGAAAAAACACAAGGCAGTAGCTGCTCTGGGCTGAGGACAAACCAAAAACTGAATCCCATCCATAAGCCAAAGTCTACAATATAACCATCCTCTTCATATATAAACCGTCGTTAATCAAACTGTCTCAGAGTTACATAAATATAACGTAAAATGCACATGTCATACTGAGCAAACACAGCAAATCAGTATTACATCGTCAACCTATGAACCTTTACCATAAAGACTAGACACATAAATTGCTGTTGACATAAACATGAACCAATAGATCTGCATATTAAAGCTGCATCTAACAACATAAAGAAAGACAACTGTTGCTCAGAGTTTCACTTCACTTTCACATCCAGTCTGCATGAGCGTCAGTGTAGCAAAAGTATCTCAAATGGTCCTTAAATATAATCTGCAACCTCTTGTCTGGCCTTCTTCCCACTCAGTCCAGTCTGAAACAGACTGAGAAAAGCCTGAGGGCATCTGGTGGACTGGTGGAACCAGACTGGAACCATAACAGTAAAGTGTAAAGTGAGGACATTTTTGAATATATGGCCAATTTTGGTAAGTCAGGATATTTTATGTTTTGAGAGCACATTTTTTTAAACTTTGGACATTTTTAGAAAGTGGACGCCATCTAGTGGCCGTAGTAATTATGACCCGGAGAAGTGACGCAGTCCACATGACATCTATATAAGGTAATCAACCCATAAATTAGGTGGATGTCTGGATAGATAGATGGCAAAATGCGGACTTAGCTGTAGGAGATCGCTGTTTGCTTCCTGTTTCCTGCTTTTTTGATTGTTGTAACTGTTGCCATGACGACAGAGGCTGCCTAAACTTAGTAGTAACTTTAACCCACACTATGCTTCTAATCTTCATTTTCACCCAAACCATGATCTTTCCTTCACCCTAACCAAGTGTTTTTTTGTGCTTAAACCCAACCGGACCTTAACCACAGCGTTGTCACATCATAAAACATGTTTATTTTTGAACAGTGATGTGTATCAGTTTAGGAAAGCTCAGACAAATTAGAAAAAGAGTAGAAAACGCTCCTGTGTGTCGTTGTGGAGCGCCTGCTACAATCGACCCATGTGGTTGTTTGATTATGAGGATGTGTTGATGATGTATTATGTATCAGCGAATCCTCATAAGTATAATACATCACAACTGTAAACATGTTTGTTTGCACATTTTTGTGTCCGCATTTCTTCATGTGCATGTAAACACATCTGTATCTGACTGTGTGCATGCTTATCCATGTGTTTGCTCCTGTGTGTGTGTGTGTGTGTGTGTGTGTGTGTGTGTTAGACTGCAGATTCTTCTGACCTTGGATGCCCGTGAAGCTGCTGGAAACATGCAGCAGCTCATCAAATATTTACGGCTCCATCTAATTCAGGACTTCATGTGTTCTTTCTTCCTCTGGCCTCGGGCTGTTGGCTGCAGGCTGCAGGCTGCCAGAGAAGAGAGGAAAACACATCTGAACTCCAGTCCAGATTCACTATAAACACATGAGAAGCAACGTTCACACTTCATCCCATAATGAGCACTTAAACAAGCTTCTCAGGGTTAATACTTTGAACTTCAGTCCAGACCGTGTTTCTGGTATAAAGTCTGAACATGAACATAAAGTGATTTGGAAAATGAGAGAAATCCCTTTTAGGGCTGAAACTACTATTATCACTGAGTTAAAATGTATTCTTCCTTTATATCTTATCTTATATTGTCTTATATGCGCTAAAAAAAAAGGCTTCAATTTCGGTTTTATATGTATTTTTTAACAGCATGACTTTGTTTTTCTGTTATCGTTGTGTATGTATATTATGAATTAGAGGTAATCAATGAGCCAATCTAGGCTTTTTTCCTCTCCCTGCATATAGATTTTGCAATGTGCAAATAAATAAACTCAAAATGCCGATCATAAATTCCCAGAGACTGAGGTAACGTCTTTAGATGTCTTGTTTTTTTACCGGCAAACCATTAAAAATCCATTAATCATGATTTAAAGCAGAGATAAGTGGCAAATTCTCACATATGAGGCGCTGAAATCAGAGCATATTTGGCATTTTTGCTTGATAAATGACTTAACAGATTAAGTTTTTATCAAAATTGTTCATTACTTTTTTTTGTGCATCAAATAATCACTTAATCAACTGCTCATTTAGTAGCTTGATTGTTGGCTGGTTAAATTAGATTTTTTTTTTCCTTCAACTCTGATGATCTGCATCTAAATTCCCCCTGTGTACCCCAAGTCTGGAAAAAAAATCTGTAAAATCTACTTTCTGAAGTTTTCATTTTTTCACATTTTTATATATTCATTTATCTGTCAAAATACATTTGTGTAAATGTTATTGCCCTACACAACAGTCTAAAATGTTGTTTCACTGCTGCATTTTCTATAATAGCTGTGAGTCCTTGGAAATAAATACAAAATCCCTTTATTTTGATTCAGGTTTTGATCTAATAACAGTAAAATTTAATAATACTGACGCTATAAAATATCAGAATCAGACCCCCCAAAAAACTGTAGAATGTAAACTCGTCCTCAGGTTGTCAAAACCTCTAAATTGTCAGAAAACTTTACTGAAGAAATGTTCCTCAATCATTGAACTTGAGCTTTTTATTGTATGGGACTTATGTATGGAAATAATGAACATACAGTGATCTCCACACTGAGTTTGTCCTAATTTACTGAAGTTTTATAAGACTGTTGCATAAAGTATCTGCTTACACAGGTCTAATATTTAGTTTAAAACTCATTTAATTAATGAAATCAGCCCCAGACTGTTTGTTTCTGTCAAAAGCAGAGTTTCAGGCATAATTTAGTATTCAAGGTTGTTCATCACTCTTTGATTTAACGAGGCTGAAATCCTACTTTACACTGAAAATGCACCAGAAAATTCTTCCTCTGTGGATTTAGGAGGAAAATAAACATTAGGCGTCAAAAAGAAGACAAAAAGGAAATCACTATAACAAATTATAGAAGAAATGAATGCTAGGATTGCTGTTTTTCTGAGGGCTTGGCAATTTTGTGCTGCAATTCTTACTTTACAAATGACAGATGCACATATTAAATACAAATATTAATCTGGGTCAGCAGGATTGTGTAGCAGAGAGTTTGGAAATCTTTTACAAGGCAAAGAAACTTTATTCTTCCTGAACAAACACTGTGGTTAAACTGGGCAGCTCCCAGTGTAACTGTATGTGTGAACCAGTATATCTCTACAGTAAGCTGCTCCACCTTCACTGGATAATTAAAGTGTGAAAACAACATGTGGGTCTGTGAAATGCGTTCCTCACCAGGCAGAACTCCCACACAGTCAGAGTGTAAATATGTTCTGACACCGTTTCCATCCAAATTTAAAGGTGTTATCATCATTTCTAGTTTTAATTGATTATACAGTTCAACGGGATGACAGTGAGATGGAGATAAAAAAAAAATACTGCTTCACATGTTTGGCAGCTCCAGCAGACAGAAATACCGCGAGCTGACGCAAATATGAGACGTTTTATAGCCAAAGTAACTGAAATGATGAAAGAGGAAATGATTTATCATGATGATGAGTCCAGATTTCTGTGGATGATGACGGGGAGGAGAAAGTTTATATTTCACTTTTAGTTTTTAGCCACATTAGCGGCGTGGCTCTGGGGACGTCTGTCGCTCCAGCGCTTTGATCCAGAAATGTCTCAACAGTTATTGGATGGATCATCATCTAACTTTGTCTCCAGAGGATGGATCATAATTACTTTGGTGATCCCCAAAAAATGACAGATATTGATATTCCAAGTGCAAAAAAACTGCAAATCTATTATGATCTACTGTTGTATGCTTTGTTTGAGGCTTTTTTTTATTTTCTTCATAGTGTCCTTTATACTCAAGGGTTTTAATTAAATATGAACCCTTTTACCCTTAATTTTAATCTTAGTGGTATCTTTCAATATGTTACATGTTGTTTATGTTGTATGTTCTTGTCTTGCTTGTATGTTTGATGAATCAAAGGCAATTATCTACTCTGATGGACAATAAAGTTGTATTCTAATCTATTCTATTCTGTTTTTATATTAATGCTAATTCAATATGCTGACATTTTAACTATACCATGTTAAAATACAATGCTAAATTTGACAAAATATTTCAGGCTCAACAATGCTAAATGTTACAGCCTGTTAAGCATCCGAATATTAGCATCCAATATTTTAATTAGGCTAATAAAATTTGTTAACATAAAGGGGCTAAGTGAAGGCATCTTAATATGCTAACAGTAAAATGTTAGCATGCTACAGGTAGCTATGGATATGCTAATAGTAAAGGCTATAGATATGCTAATAGTAAAGGCTATGGATATGCTAACAGTAAAATGTTAGCATGCTACAGTTAGCTATGGATATGCTAACTGTATAATGTTAGCATGCTACAGTTAGCCTGACAAAGTCCAGCTTAGACTGATGAGCGTTGAGCCAATAAGTTTGACAGGCTCATGCTGTTTGCATTGCTAATGTTAGCGTTAATTAAGGAAATGCAGTCAAATGAAGAAATGAAACTCAAACAGCAGAAATATGCAGCAAAACTAGAAACAAAGTGGAGGTGAGCGATGGGTCTGTTTGTTTCAGGAGCAGCAATAAAAACATCAGACAGCAGAGACCCGGGGCAAAAAAAGCACTTTAGTTAAAGTTAGTGAAAGATGCTGAGCTTCAAGTCACTTTTTTCTGCATTAAACCAAAACCGTCTCTGACCTTAAAGTGCTGCCAGAGTCTAAACACCATAAAACTTTAATAATGTTGTACTGCAAGAGGAAATATTTTGGCAGAAAAAATATGAAATAAATTTCACTCATGCGTTCAGTATCAACATTTTTGCAACTTGACAAACACGTTAATTGATAACATTTTCTCATTATGATGACAGAAAACATAATTCAGCCGTCATTACACTTCGTGCAAAACATGTTTACTGTTGGAGTTTAGTCGTAATTTCTAGGAGACAGGGCTTCAAAATAAAGTGCTCCTCCACACACACACACACACACACACACACACACACACACACACACACACACACTCATTCTCATGTATTATTTTTATTATTTTGTTCATTTCCAATAACAACTGTAATAATTTAATAGGCTCTTTGGGCAGCAGGGCATCGTTCAGTCGACCTGGACAGCCTGCAGTATGCAGCCACGTTAGACTGATGTGTTTGTGTTTCTATTTCCAGACAAGAATGAAAGAAAAGAAGTAAATAAATTATTTTAAACTTATGCACACCTGGAAGTCCCTTTTGTGTCCAAATGTGCAACAACAGACACTGAGAATAGACTCAATGAAGGAGGAGACATCTTATGTCCAGCAGGAAAACAGGAAAAATTAAAAATGCATATTCAAAGATTCTGGATTTTTCAATGAGGGAGTGGGAGGAAATAAATGCCATTTTAAGGGTTTTAATGAGATCATTTAACTTTTTGTGTAAAAACTATATTAGACACTATTTACTATTCAAAGTAGAGTTTGTCTGGATTTCATCTCAATTCACTAATAATGTGTAAACAGTGTTTCTATCAAAATAACTTACTGTCTCAATTAGACTGCTCGTTAGACTGATGAAACAGGAGAAATTTAATTTGTGCAGCTTTACTGATCACTGAAAGAAGGAAAAATACAAAATATAAAGCACGTAGCTCAAAGATCACACACACTGTAAACCTTTTCATACTGTTCATTGTATCCTGACCCTTCACAGTATCCTTTCATAATTAGTCTTTATACCAAATGTCTGAACCACAAATGTATTTTTCATTCATAAATACCTCATCAGTTACTAATAAATGTGATTAATCCTTAATGAAGCGTGGAGAAAGAGTGTATTTTTTAGGTTTTGCACTATTTGTTATGGAGAAAAAACATTACACACTATATTATTATAGTCCCTTGTTAACTAAAACAGGAGAACATGACAGACATCATGATTTCAATGAATGTTATTGAATCTGAAGAAATGTGATTTTTGAATAAATTGAACCCAGAACTCTCTCGACAGTTTGTACAAAAATGTGTAAACTTTAATTTAATTTTCTTTAAATTAGTACAAAAAACCTCCACGAGGTGAAAAGTTGGTAGTTGCCATTACGTGTATATTAACAATATGTTGAATCAAAATTTAACAGTTATATAGCAAGAATGAAACTTTACCCATTTTCTACGATGCTGGTATGTAAAGTAGGGATGTGCAGAGGGTCCAGTATTTGTATTTGTATCTGTATTTGTTGAGGCAGCAAAATCATTTGTATTTGTATTCGAACAGAAGTGGAAAGAGGCTTAAAAATCCTGTTTTTGTTTTTATTACGCATTTAATTTTAGAAAATAAAAGTGTTACAATAAGTGTTCATGAATAAACTGCCTTACGAAGGAGGTCCCCACACCGGGTCTCAAACTGGAGTCTCCCAGATCATAGACAACTGCGCTGACTACTGAGATAAAACTTTACTCATCACCTCATTGCAGACAGACCTCTACCTATTTATACACCCATAACACAGAGACAGCACAGCGTGTAATGTGTAAAGAAAAACCTCAAAGACGATTATTGCTTTGCATTTTTCATTTATTACCTATTTTTTACAACCTAACTTTGTGGAAAGGAGAAAGGGAACAACAGGTTATGGAGAGTCCCTTGGGAGCACTTTGCATGTCAGTAGCTCAGCTTTATCCCTGGGGAACACCCCCAACTCTGGGACTGATGTCCAAATAAGAAAATGTGCGTCATGTAGCAGGTGGATGTGACTCCCCTCATTGAGACCTGCTGATAGACGTAACAGCGGAGCAGAGGAGAGACACTGAGATAGTGATGTAACCGACCTGCGCGCTGGTATTTGACTTGTTTCTTCCCAAAAACAAATAATTTTTTAATATTTGTAAAAAACCCACTATTTGTGCTTTGCCGAATAACGTATTTGTATTCGGGTACACCCCTAATGTGAAGTCTGCTTCATTCTGTACAGCTTACAGTACATCACAGATATTGTCACAGCTAGTGTTGCTTGCAATCATAGAAATGAAGTATTAGGAGCCCAGTTGGAGGCCTGAAGTCCAGCATGTGTCCATCTATTCTTACCCTGATCTCTTCAACACACACACACACACAAACCATCAGCTTGTAGATTTATTTCACTGCTGTGCTTGGCTGCCTTTTTTTTTTCTTCTTTTTTTTTCTGCGTTGATCCCTTGATTGTAATTCAGCGGTGGAGGTGAAGGACAGACGGAGGCGATGAACAGATCTGCGGCGAAGAGAGACAGAGGAAGAGGTTCCCTCAAGTGAAAGGAGTGATTAACAGCGAAGATGAAGGTGACTCCGACAAAAGGAGGAACCGAGAGAGTGTAAACATTTGCGCGTCAGTGGAAGAGAAGGTGTGAAAGAGAAAAGCAGAGGAGGGAGGTGATGTGTCGACGAGACGCTCGCTGCTGTTAACATCATGTTTTTTATGTGAGCAGAACGAGGATATAAATGGTACAGTAGGGTTCACAGTGTCCTGCTGGAAAAATAATTACGTATATTTTACCTTCCAGATACACATGGTGGCATTTTTTGTGAAATCGTCTTCATGTAAAAACCCCCGACAGCATTTAACCAACAGTCTACAGATATGGTGTTTTTATGGTGCAGCATGAAATTTGATTTAATGAGCCATAAGTGACAAATGCAAAACATAATACTCAATAAACCATTCATATATTAGCAGATGGTGACTCTGAAGTAGCTGAATTGTGGCTAAATGAGGATCAATAAAGTCTTATCTTATCGTTCTGCTTAGAACAGAATAAATAAATCTTCTGTTCATCCAATCACAGGTTTTATAAACTGTGTACCGGGTGAAGGACGCGACACAGAATCTGTCTGATCAGATTGTCAGTTTTATTTTATTTCATTTCAACACTTTATATTGTTTTTGT
Source organism: Thunnus albacares (assembly GCF_914725855.1). Taxonomy (NCBI): domain Eukaryota; kingdom Metazoa; phylum Chordata; class Actinopteri; order Scombriformes; family Scombridae; genus Thunnus; species Thunnus albacares. The sequence goes on along the minus strand of NC_058107.1, from coordinate 36,042,907 downwards.
GTACTTATCATATTAAACTAGGCAGATATTACTGGTGACATTTAGAATCTACTAATCTATTTTGGGACCAAACCAACGTCGCTGGCGTCTTCAATTTGGTTCTCTGGATTTTCGTTGGGAAACAAAAAAAGGAACAGATCACGTGATTTCGTTTTTGGTTTCAAACGCAAAAACGAATTGGCTGAATGTCCGCAAACCTGTTCGATATTCAATCCAAAAAGGAATAACGATAAAACGAATCAGCAAAAACCAAAAAATGGGCCGGGTTTCATTGGTTTTTCGTTATTTTATTCTGACACCAAAAAAACATTTTTTTTGGTTTTTGAATCACAAATGAATTACAAATTATCCGATGATACCTGGACCGTTTTGGCCTGTTGTTGCTGAACTAATAAAGTAATGTAGTAAAAAAAAAGATTTCTCTTTATCATCAAAACATTTAGTCAAATTCTGTTTGCTTTTGTCTCACTGCTATTTTTATTTTTCTGTTATGACATTTACACTGTAAATCATCGATGTACATTTACAGTGAAATCTGAACCGTATTCTACTGTATAAATGTCATCAGGTGTCTTACTGTAAACTGCAATGCAATATGGGACGAAAAAAACATCATTATTATGTCATTATTACAAGGATTCACTGTGAAGAGCTGAGCATCTTGGGAAAACAGGATCTAAAATGTAAAAAATAACCAACCTAACAAGATCTTTTTATTTCCTGGCAAAAGTTTGTTTTTGCTGCTTGCATTTTATTTTTTGCTGATTTCAACTTCGGAGCACATCTGCCAGCCAGTCTGTCGCCACAAAGGCACGACCACAGCAACAACCTGCTCAGCCTCCTGTCACAGATGTCCACAGCTGCACTGATGAGGGAACCTCCACTGATTAACGTTAAGCCACCATTTTTATTCTGCCCTAAAGCACCAAAATGTTAGGAAATGTCTTACTATTATCATTGTTGAAAATTGTCTTCCTAATTACAACAGTGTTATAACAAAGCATTCTGTCTCAGTTTACATCAACATTAAAACAACACTGCTGCTTTTGCTGGAAGATGATTTAACTCTACTAGTGTTGTGAGGTAGTAAGTCTAACACATTAGCAAAAAGAGCCATACAAGACCTTTTTTTCTTTAGCTCTAAATTCACTGTTTTTGTTGTTTGTGCCAAACTGCTGCAAAGAGTTAGCTAATATAATGATATTTTATAATAAATTAGGTTACTGTTTCTTCCCAACACGTGGAAAAACCTTAGCATAAAAAAGACTGAACGGACGGACGTTTGTGGGCATGTGTGAACAATCTGATGTCATCACGAGGAGGAAGTAGAGGAAACTCTGCAAACTGAGCGTTCAGAGCAGGTTGAAGCCCTGACTTTTAACTTGCAGGGAGTCAAAACCCATGTTTAACATCCAACATTATAACAGTATGTAACACAGACACACAGCATGATATGTCACCTTTAAATATTTTACCATTGTGTGTGACAGAAACAGACAGAAACATGAATGCAACAAAATAATAAGTTAATGTGCAGCTTACACTCGACATACATCCACACTACAGTTTAAATAGTTCATTCACCAGGATTATCTTGTATAAAAGTTCAAATTAGCAGATTATTATCACAGTCAAGTATTTTTAATCAACAGTGCGATTTGACAGGAAATAATAGAAACAGAGGAGCGCTGCGGATCAGGAGGTGTGAACACGTCTCAGGTGATGTTAACAGAGTCATAATAAGAGTCGGCTGCAAAGACTGTAGGAGAAACCTCCGCTCACATGTTAGTCTGATCATCTCTTGTAAAGTCAGAGGTGGAAGATAATTAATTAAAAGCGATGCAAATGAGTAAACAATTAGTTTCCAGTTACTGTCGTGTGGTTTCATGAGTAGAGCGGTCGGTCGGTCAGATGGTCGGACGGGGCAGCAGCGGAGACATTTTTCCACTCTGTAGTTGAATTTAAATTGATCCCTGTGCTCATCAAATGAAGACACGATTTGCATTACATTTGCATTAACAAGATTATAATTCCATTAACTTGACCTTTTGTTTGTTTCCTTTCAGAAATCCAGCTGCTCTTTTCCAAAGTGTGTGTAGACTTTGTTAAACACACACACACACACACACACACACTCAACAAAGATACAAGCTCTTCAACAAAAGCTGGTTTTACATCATCAGCCTCAAACTGCTCAACGATATTCAATATTTTGTTCTTACTGATTGAGTGTTGATGCTTCATTCACACTGTTTGACACTTGCAGCTCATCAATGAGCTGTTTTCTATGTTTCTGCACAGCTGTATGTGTCACGCTGGCGTGTCGGCACTCATAGAAATAAACAGTACTAGTTTGCAACAGGAAATACATTTTGAAGGGAACATAATGCCCTCCCGAATTACTTTTTCTGTCAACATAATGAGAAAATGTTAATGAATGTGTCTGCAACATCACATCTGCTTTTAGCGACTGTGGAGAGAGTTGACAGGAAACCAGAGGGGGGGGAGAGTGACGGGGGTGACGTGCAGCAAAGGTCGCTGTGAGAATCGAGCTGCGGAGGTTGCGGTTTATGTGGCTCGCGTAGGCTGCCAGGGTGCTCCAACTGAAGCATTGTTAAACCTGTTTGTGGTTACGTGTAGGCATTTACAACACTTAAGGTTAAGGTTAAGGAAAGGTCATGGTATTTGGTTTGAAGCATGCAGCACGTTTACTTTAATGATATTTAACCAAAACCACAATCTTTCCAACCTCAAAGTCCTCACCAGTCTCTCTCCTCTGTGCAGAATGATGCATGTTCAATTGTTCTCCCAATTATGTGCAAACATAAACGCTGGATGAATCATTTTCACAGGCACCATTTTTTTCAAATGAATGAAGCTCAACATTTATATATCACACTTAAGTCAGATGTGAGGATACGGGAGTCTGACACCAGAGACCGGGGGGCAAAAAAAGCACTTTGGTTAAAGTTAATGAAAGATGCTGAGCTTCAAGTCACTGCAGACTTTTTTTTCTGTATTAAACTAAGACCATGACCTTTCTCTGACCTCAACCAAGTGCTGCCAGTGTCTAAACCAGGGGTCTCAAACTCATATTACTTGGGGGCCGCTGGAGGCAGAGTCTGGGTGAGGCTGGGCCGCATCAGGTATTCCACAAAAAAAGCTTAGCAGGCGCAAAAAAGGCGACTACTACCGGGTTGTTCATTACCCGCCGTGCTTTTGTTGTTGTAAACATCGTCATAGAAACAAGTGAAACAAATGGCATCATAAAGAAATATCTTTACAATGTTTATTGGGCAAGGCATTTACTATGGAGTAACATGTTTTGAGCAATAAATCTCTTTCCACAAATGATTCAGTACATCCCATCCACCCGAAAGATTATTTCGAATAATTTGTCCGTGAATGTCACATCATTGCAGAGCAAACGTGGAGAACATGAAGCCGGGACAGTGGGACACCATTATCCCATGGTTTGCACCTCCATGGCTGCAAACCATGGGATGCAGCCATGGAAGCTAGCGGCGTCGTCAAATCAAATATGACGTGTGGCACAGCAGCATCAGCTGTACGGTGTTTTGTTACACTCTGTATTTATGATCTCTGTCAGATAAACATAAGTGTGTTCATGAAAACGTATAAATTAACTTATAATTCACTTCACAACGTGACATTACGTGACAGAAATACGCACATACATTATTATCTGCCAGACTTATAAAGACGCAGATACACCTGGTTCTGTTTTTTTAATGTCACACACTGTGGAATCACATGCACGCCAGATTGAGACCCACGGTCTAAACACAACCATAAAACTGCAAGAGCAGATATTTTGGCGGAAAAGAATATAAAATATATTGTCAATAAATATTTCATTCATTTGTTCAGTATCAACATCTTTGCAACTTGCCAAACAACATATTCTCATTATGTTGTTGTTCAGCCATCATTAGATTTCATGCAAAACGTATTTACTGTTGGAATTTAGTCATATATATATATAAAAGTAATTTCCAGGAGACAGGCCTGGGAAATAAAGTCCTCTAATCAGAAACATGGTTTCTTCTTGTTCCTTCAGTTGGATGTTTGTTCTTCTTCTCTGTGCAGAATGATGTATGTTCAGTTTGTTTTCACATTCATCCACAGCAGGAGAAGGAAAGTTTCTCTGAGTTCACCTGAAATCTCAGTTTAACACGTAAATCTACGAGCAGGATTTGTGACATCACAACTAGCTGATCCTGGTCCAGTATGCAACTTACACATGGTGTGATGTGGAAACTCAAAGTCTGATCTTGTTTTTATCACAGCACGTAGCCACTGAGATATCAGTTAATCTTATACTTCTAATCTCATTATAGCACCTTAAACGAGACGCCGTAAATACAGTATAATGGATGTAAATTATTTTAAGAAGGCGGTTAAAGCTCATTGTTAAAACACCAGGAAGAGCCAATGTAGCAAATTTAAATTTTTATAGATTCAAGTCAAAGATGGGTGAGGATTATTTTCTGTATTCTGGAGCCTCTTTTAATTAAGCACCAGTCAAATCCTGGCTTGAATTAAAAAGGCAAAACTTCTAGATAGTTTTTTCTGAATAGAATAATGGTTTCTATAAAATCTATTTACTGATATTTGCATCTTAAAAAAGTGTCACTCAGCTGTTACGTGACCACATTTTCATCCCAAAAACATTTCATCAGTTGTTTGTTCTTCGGATTCAGTTGTTTATTGTTCATGTGGGAATAAATCCAGGACTTTATGGTTTCTATCCCTGACAAAGTCTGATATGTTGTCAGTAAACCTTAACAGAAGCAAACAAGTTCAGATCTCCAGCAGAGATGCTAATTAAGTGCACACACCTAATGGCTGCATGAAGCATTTTAACATCAATTAATCATAACTGGATTAATTTGCTGTAAACTAAAGAGACCTTCACAGACAGCCTCTTCGCTACATTTCACTTTGTTTGCCGTCGGCACGGATTTAGAGGTAAATCTGATTTTAAAACATTAAAACACAAACAAGAATGAAACACTGTAAAAAAACTAATTTAATTTGCAAATATGACAGATTTATTCCAGTGGATGAGAGAGACTTCTGGAAGGTCTGTGATCAGCATTCAGAAGTTAAACCAAATCTTAATGCTACACATGAGTTATAACCAATGCAAAATACCCCTGAAAATCAATTTAAAAAAACCCATTTAATTTGATACCCTGACTCACATTCCAAATTGATTAAATTCTGCAATTAAACTATTCTGCATCTGAACATGTGAAGTCTCTCAGAGCAGCTGTTTCGCTCCTTCAGCTACACAAAAAACTGCTGACAGAGTCGTCGGCTTCTGACTCATCATCTGATCATCTCGCACGCCAAACATGAGATAAGCTCTGCGTTTCTGCAAGATATCAACACTGTTTCTATCAGAACGAGTGATCGATGGCTGACTGACACGTTAACCCGTTTATCTGTGTGTGTGTGCGGTGCAGTTCTTTTCCACTTGTTTATCTGCAGAGGGTTATTGCGGTCAGACTGTTCGAGTGGAAATAAAGATAATACAGAAACACAGAAACATTTCTATGGGTTTATTACTGTGGCTGTCACTGTTTTCCGCGCTGTATCACTCATTTTAAGTGAATCTAATTAAATGACAGTTTATGCATCCTGGGTGGCTCGTTATGCTGAAGGAACTGCAGGAGCCGCCTTTGACTGATGTAACAAATAAAACATGTTGATGTCCTCATTCTTCTGTAGAGGTGAGAGGAGAGAGGTGAGTTTATCGTGCAGAACTAGCAAACACAGTTTAGAGGACAAGGCTGGTGATTTTCTATATTTTTCTTATTGCCAACAAATCTCATGTTTGGAGCCAAACCAACAATAAATTGATCTACAAACAAGTATTGTGTGTGTATTTAAAGCCTGATATATCTTATTCCTCTGTGCCGTAGACCTCTGTTGTTGTTCAGAGACTATTATAAACACATCAGTGAGTCACATCGCTGCACTGGGTGACATGTTCCTTCATTATGAAGAGTTTGGTCAAGTTAGTTTGTTTAGAAACGGCTCCAAAGACGAATAACAGCGATCACGTTTTCAGTCTCTGGAGAGTAGTTCTGTGTAAGGCACTTTACTTGAGTATTTCCATTTTGTGCTACATTTCACAACCTCTTTATAGTACATTGTACATTGTAAATAACTTAGTAATTAGTAGTAAAGTATAGTATTAACTAGTTGTATAATAATATATACGTTGTACTTTGGTCCTGGCTTGTTGGAATTCATGGTGTCTAGTAAGCCCATGTGGGCCGGACATACAGTTGTATGCATGACACAATAATAAAGATTTCATTCATATTACAGTGATCTTGTTTGACCTTGTGCACTGTAACTTTTATTCTCTCGTTTTATCTGTCTTATTCCCTTTTAGCTTCTTTTTATTTCCAAATCTAACACTTTTTAACAGTTTTTATATGTCTCTTTACTTGTGTTGCTTTCATATTCTGTTTTGATGCATTTTATGCTCTATGTAAAGCACTTTCAATTGCCTTGTTGTTGAAATGTGCTATACAAATTGTGCTGCTGTGGTTTTTATGTTAATTTGACAGCATTCGGTTCAGACTTGTACTATGTTGAAAGTGAAAGAAATGTTGCAAGTTAGATTGTTATCTGTATATCACAGAAAACCTTTCATGAAAAGCTGTTCCTTGTGAAAAAACACTAGAAACATGACAAGTAGCTTCTGTTCATAAGCTAGCTAACGTATCTAACTAGCTTGTAAACATTAGCTAGCCTGCAACACAGTCGCTGGTCAAGCAGACAAAGTCCTCAGTAATCTTCTTCATTCTGAATTAATTGTCTTGAGTGAAGTAAACACAACCTCCTCTCTGCATGTTCAGTTTTGGTTTTGTTGGTTTGCTTTTGTTTTTGTTAAATATCCATATTTAACCTTACGCTGTATATAAAGATGGACGATGCCTCTCAACTTCCTCCCGCTATGCAAAAGTGAAGCCAAAATATCTTGTTTTACGGGAGCCGCCATCTTGCTAGTGTGACGTCATTTGCACAGATCAAAACGTACGTTAGCGTCTTCCTTCAGAAACTGCTGCGGCCGCTCGGCTCGTCTGACGGAGGTTTGAGGTTGGCTGTCAATCAGCTGTCAATCATGACGTCCCTTTTTATATCGTCAAATAACTAATTAAAAACAAACTTATCAGACTTATTAGTGTGATAAGAACTACCTTAATGACAGAAACTATCTTTGGGAAAAATGTATTTAAAGCAACGGATTTATGAGCTATACTGCAACCAGCCACCAGGGGGCGATTTAGATATTTTGGCTTCACTTATAGGGAGCTGTCGTGTCGTCCATCTTTATATCCCCTCCATGGTTATAACAGTGATAATATGAGCCGGCACAGCGCTCGACTAGGTTTGTGTAATCTTCAGTTCTTTCATCATATTATAACCTTCTCTCTAAACTTACTTAACTTATAATAACTCCGCACAAGCTAACGCAGCCTCATTGCTCGTATGTTTCTCCTCAATTCGGTCACAAAAGGTTGACGAATCTAAACCTTAATCTTTTTCTTTTTTTTTTTTTCTGTAATCCCACAGTGGGCTGCATTTTCAAATATATTTTTGTGAGTTAACAGATGGTCTGCCTGGAATGCTAAAAGTTTAGTCGGGGCAAAGCCAATGTTTTAATCAAATATTTACACTGGCCACTGCTCCAGCCTGCCATCGGCCGGGGCAGCATGTGTCAGGCTATGAAGAATAATAAGAGGGTGGCAGTACACTACATCACAGGCTAACAGGAGAAAGAATAATGTTATGATCAGTTCAGACTTAAGGTTTGCATATATTGAATTAACGCTATGTGACTGAATCATAAATGCAACTGCAGAGGTCACAAATGAGATGCAGCTACTGGGTGACTAGTGAGGACAAAATCAAATCCTCCTTCCACAAGAAGCAATATGTCGCCCCATTCAGACAGGATGAGCACCACGGGGGGGAGATGGGGAATTAAATATTCTCTGAGCTTCTCTGTAATGTAACTAATTGATCCATTTTAACCATGGGGGAAATGACAGGATATGGTCTGTAATGGACATAAACATTCAGCAAGACAAAAGCCCAAAGGCCTCCCGGGAGACGACGCCGGAGAGTTAAATGTGCGTGAGGTGAAATCTCAAATGTCCGTGGTCAAGTAAACCTCCATAAATCCACTCAGAAGTTGCCTGAGAATCATCACATTTTGAAGTTTTTCTTCAGTATCGAAGTAATCCGGTGAGATTTGTCTGCACATCCATGGCAACGCTGCAAACAGGAGCCGCTAATAGTCAATTCAGAAGACTTTCAAGGACTTAAATTTCCCAAAATGGGGGCTCAAGAGAGAATAGCAGAACTTACCTGCAGCTGACATTACAGCAGCCCATTTAATGAGCTTTTATGGGTTCTTACTCTCCCAAATAGGACTATATGTTATTAGCATATTTGTCAGATTGGCAAATTATTTTCTGTGCTGGATATTATATTACTGATTTGTTTGTCTGTATGCTCCAAACAAATTTCTCATAGTAATTATTAAGGTGGTTGTATAAAAAAAAAACAAGTAGAAGGACAAGTATTCACTGAGAGATCCACTTTAAAATACAAGGATGTGACATTTAAATGACAGGAGGAGCAGCGAGTTCACTGAAAAACAGTTAATCATTGCAGCTGTAATTATTATTACTGGGGTGAAAAATGGGGTGGAAAAATGATCCATATATGCACTTCAGACTGGATTAAAATCACTGACCAATACAGTGTAACGGTAATGTTAAGATAACTGTGAATTCTTCCCATCACAGACACTGTGCATTAACGTATATATGGTTATTGATTACGCCACTTGTGTAAACTAATTGCATAAACTCTCCAGTTCCTTTCGTTGCACATTATGTCTGTTAACTGATTCGTTACCACGTTTGTTGCTGTGCAGAAGTCAGAGACAATGTAAGTTTCCTCCTCTGTATTTGTGATTGTTTATGTTCCTCTTTAGTTGTTTTGCTCTGTAACATTGATTATCACTCACACTAAACTGTGAGTTAATTGAAACTAGCGTTACTAGTATCAGGATGCATAACTGCCAACTAGTTATGATCATGGTTGTAGGTTTCTATGTGTAGTTATTTAAATGATAGGTGCACAATTGTTCAAGCGTGTCTTAAACCAGCAGTCAGGTGTCCGTATGAACAGTGAAAGATGTTTTCCTCACTATAATCATTCCTCCTGTTCATACTGGATATTAAAAGATCCTTCCAATGTGCTTTCAATGTCAGTGATGGAGGCCAAAATCCACAGTGTGTCCACACAGTCATTTAAAAGTCTCTGTGAAGCTTCTATTCAGCTTCATCAGTCTGAGTTAGTCATATCAAATGGATATCTGACACATTTACAGTCTTTTTAAGCATCAAATTCCCTCTTTGTGTTTCCCTGTTGAGCTGCAGGTGGAAGTATAGTAACAAAAAGAGGGACTTTGGCACTAAAAAGACTGTAACGTTGAAAGATATCTACTTGATTTGACTCATTTGGACGCTGAAGCTTCATATTAGCTTCAGATTAACTTTTAGAAGGGATCTTCTAATGGTCAGTATGAACAGGAGGAAGGATTACAGCAAGAAAAACATGTTTCAATGGTCATTTGGGCTCCTGACTGTCGTTTTAAGACACATTTGGAAGAATTGTGTCTCTTCCTCGGGGCTGCTGTGGCTCAGGAGGTAAAGAGGGTTTGTCCACTAATCAGAAGATCGACGGTTCCAGTCCGCATGTTGAAGTGTGTCCTTGGGCAAGATACTGAACACCAAATTACTCCTAATGTCTGTGCCAGCAGTGTGTGAGTGTGTGTGTGTGTGTGTGAATGAGCATCAGATTAGATCCTGATGAGCAGGTTAGCACCTTGCATGGCTGCTGCTGCTGCCATCAGTGTATGAATGTGTGTATTGTAAAGCTCTTTGAGTGGTCTGAAGACTAGAAAAGTGCTATATATATAAATACAATCCATTTACTATAGTTTATGAGAAGTACTTATGTGCCTTTTCTTGGTGTCTTCATGTCAGAAACCACTGCTATATGTATCGTTATATATACCGTGCAGCAACAATCCTCTGGAATAATGTTCCTGAATATTTCTACTTAGTAAACAAGTTGAACTCTGCCTTTAATAGGAGCTCTGTAGTGGTCAATACATATTATCCAGCTTGTCCTAGATCCAAATAACCCACCGATCCCATCTCTCCTAGAGGAATAAATCCAATCCGAATGAGTCTTTTAAACTGAATAATGGAGTGGTAACAGAATGATATCTGGCTAATTGCTCAACCGTTTTTGTCATGATTGAACTTCCATAAATTTCCAACAGGATTGTAATAAATGTGGAAAAAAGACCAACGATGCCAAATGTGAAAACCTCCAAAAAGTTGTGTGTGTGTGTGTGTGTGTTTGTGTGTGTGTGTTTGTATGAAAACAGGCTGGAGGGCTGCTGCAGAGAGGGAGGCTCTCTCACTCTCCAGTCCACCTGCTGCTAAGTGACGCAGACAGAGCTGACACACACACACACACACACACACACACACACATGCACGCACGCACGTACACCCGCGTGCACGTACGCACACACACACTCACCCCTGTAACCCAGCACTTTGCTGATGCAGCAGAACAACAGCCAGTGTGTCTCTCCATCTAAACAGGGTTACTTGAGCATGCAGAGCCACAGAGTGGTGCAAAATGACAGATAAGCGTCGTCCTCACTCGCCGCTCAAAGGGCTGAGACGGCTGGTGATGCACACCGTTATAGATAGATGTGGGGAACCTGACGTCTGTGGCGTTAAGCACATACCAGATGGAGGGCGTCAGTGGTGTGTGTGTGTGTGTGTGTGTGTGTGTGTGTGTGTGAAAGAGTGAGATTATGTGTGTGAAGTAGGGGAAGCCAGAGTTTGAATGTGAGAATAATGCAAAGATAGTAGAATATGAGGAGCAGGGAAAATGTAAAGTATGGGACAGTATGTATGTGAAAGATGATGAAGATGATAATGTCTAAATAATCAGCTGTCACATGTCATCTTCATCAGCGCAGGCCGCGACTGGAGTTCAACTCTCAGCTAAGACTGCGTGTGATTATTCACCAGGGTGTTTAATTAAGAAGAAAAACCAACTAAGTGTGGAAATTGCTGCAATTACTGTAATTTTTGACATGACTTGGCATGCTCTAATCTGAATGAACTGCTGTTCTGCTCATTTGGCTAATATAAGATGTGGAATATGGTGCACTTCTTAGTGCATTAATCTGCATGGTGGCGGTGACTCACCAGCAGGCTTACTTAGTGTTACCTGAATCGCTTTGCCTTCTGCTGGGGAAAGCTTGTGTTTTTTGCACCTGAGAGGAGCTAAAAAAGTAAGAGTTGTCACTCTGCTGCTGTTTCTGGAACCAAAAAGAGACACTTTATTTATAAGCCACTTTCTCTTCTACATGTTACAACAATCTGAGGTCCTAAATCCCAATCTCAACCATCATTTAGTGGTTGTTCTGTAGTAGTTGTGTCCATTAGGGATGTGCAGAGAGCCCAGTATTTGTATTTGTATTTGTTGAGGCAGCAAAATTATTTGTATTTGTATTCGAATAAAAGTGGAAAGAGGCTTAAAAATCCTGTTTTTGTTTTTAATACACTTTTAATTTTAGAAAAATTAAAGTGTTACAATAAGTGTTCATGAATCATGTGTCAGTAGTTCAGCTTTATCTCTGGGGAACACTCCTCAACTCCAGGACTGATGTCCAAATTAGGAAATGTGCATCATGTAGCAGGTGGATGTGACTCCCCTCGTTGAGACCTGCTGATAGACGTAACAGCGGATCAGAGGAGAGACACTAAGATAGTGATGTAACGAAAACAAATCATTTTTAAAATATTTGTATTAAACAAATATTCGTAAAAAACCCACTATTTGCGGAATAACGTATTTGTATTCAGGCACACCCCTAGTATCCATCTTTTTGAACACTTTAAAGGCTGAAAAGTTGAGATCATAAATTAATTCTTGATCTAAGAAACAACAAACAACCAAATGAACTATTGATTGGACGTTGTTGTGAGATTGTGATTCCAACATGGACGAGAAGTCCTTAAACCTGCACTTACTGACTTTCTTGTTTTCAGTAGAAACAAGTATAGAACTCAACACTGACATATCATCACCTTTTATATGTTGGACTTGTCAGCAAACAGTTGCTTATTTCCACATCCAGCAGTTACGGAGCAACATTATCATTCATTTGGAGTCGTGTTTCTGTCCATCTGGTGAATGTGAGTCCAATATTCTCTCTTTTAGCTCTGTTTTTGCTCTCTACCAGCTCCTGAGGGAAATATCTGGCTCTTTAGCTGCTAAATGCTCCACTATGTTCACCAGCTAGTCTACAGTTAACTGTGTCTGTTTGTCATCTGGAGCTGAGCAGGTAGTGTGCAGCAGCTTTTTACAGCTTTTCCTCTGAAAATAGCTGCCTGCTGCGGCCGAAAATCTGAGAGGAGCTGCAGAGATGCTGATAATTCTCTGTAGGTTCATCACTACGAGTCACGACCGACACATCACACACTGTCATTATAAAATAGTGATTAAAGCTGCTGTAAGGTGCTCAGAAAAATGGAAATTTAAACATCTACAATTCCATGATAAATGGACAAAATCCATCTGCTGAGAGAGATCATGTGATTCAATCAAAAGCTCAAGAACAGCTACTAAATGGGCCTTACATTGAAATTGTTCTATCAACAATCTGATTTTTGTAATATTGTTTTTATAGATGAAATAAGGCTTGAAACTTGTTCGCTTTTTTTTCTGAGCTTTCCACCACATATCACAATCCTCCTTAGCAGATGATGTTTATTAACTCTGTGACTGTGAGGTGCAGCTGAAAGCTCAAAAATAAGCTATTAATTGGACCTTGAGTAAATAATTTAATTTACTAAGAGATGATTTAAAATTTAATGATCCACGGTGTTGTTTGCTTCATTATACACTTTCAAGTCGTTGTGTTCGGAGCTTGTTTTTCTCAGAAAACACATGTTTTTCACGTAGCTGCATCTTATAGTTGCAGGTATGTAATAGTTGTATTACTGTGAAAATCAAAATATAACAATCTTCACACTTTGGCTGTGAATTTTCACACAAATCCCACTGTGCTTTCCTTCTATTCAAATGAGCTTCACATTACAGAAGGAGGGCTGAGAGTTCTTCATCCTTTAGTTTTTATAGATTACTGCAGTAATTATCCTAGTTAAGAGGTGGTTACTTTTAAAATATTACTGATATGATCCAGAGTCTATACTGTCAGGTGTTGGATTTTTAAAATAATCAAGTTATTGTTAAATATAAATAGTAGAATATTTAATCAGTGGTTCAATATACTATAAATTGATTTTTTTATTTAATGCAACAGGTTCAACAGGTGCAAAGCTAATGCATGCTCCTCTGAAAGCACTTCTGAGTAACAGGACAGTATATGTTGAACCTACACATTTTATGGCATGTGTGTCTATTTATAGTATTGCACAGGGTCTCTGAGGTCAGTGAGGGTGCATTTAAGCCCACATGCTAGTTTTGTTCATACAGATGCAGGACATGACACGCGAAAACGACTGCGTGAGGTGGAAAATAAATCAGAAATGTTCCTCTCGGTGCTGTTTTTTTATAATAACACTGTATGAGTTGACAGTGTTATGGCTCCCCTCGGCTTTACGGAGCTTTAGAGTGAATTTCAGCTCATTGTTTAGAAGAAGTCGAAGGAGAAGAAGAAGAGGAAGTACTTTATTGATCCCCGTGGAGACATCGATCCTCTGCATTTGACCCAAGAGCAACGGGCAGCTGCAATGCAGCGCCCAGAGAACAACTCCAGTTCTTCTGCCTTGGCCAGAGGCACTAACAGGAGTATTAACCCCAACATACATGTCTTTGATGTTTAGCTGCAACTTTACTGTTTTATTTCACTCTCAGTGCTCTCATAGCGTTGTTTTAGGCCGCAACAGGCAGCTGTTTTCAGTGAAAAAGCTCTAAAAAGCCGCTGTACACTACCTGCTCAGCTCCAGATGACAAACAGACACAGTTATCTGTAGACTAGCTGGTGAACATAGTGGAGCATTTAGCAGCTAAAGAGCCAGATATTTCCCTCAGGAGTTGGTGGAGAACAAAAACAGAGCTAAAAGAGTTCAACAAATCAACTTAAAAGCTGATGATATGTCAGAGTTGTGTTCACTACTTGTTTCTGCTGCCCCAAGTTGGCCAAAAAAATCCATTATAGCAGGTTTAAGTATTTAAAGGAGGCATATCATGCTTTTTTAATATTTTTCTGTCATGTCTATAGTTATAATGTTGGATGTTTATGTTAAATATGTCAAAGTTCCAAAACTTGAGATTAATGTATTTAAAAATGCTTCCTGTAAGTCAAAAGTCAGGGCGTCAACCTGCTGTGAACGCTCCGTTTGAAAAGTTTCATCTACTTCCTCCTCGTGATGACATCAGATTGTTCACACATGCCCACAAACAGCCGTCCGTTCTATAATCTTTGTTGCTGAGGTTGTTCACGTCCACTCATGTATGTCGGATCTGATTCAGGCTACAACATGTACCGATGGATTTGAGAAGTTGATATTTCGAGAAAATACTGAGAAAAAGTAGTGAAATCCTGCTACTATAGTTTGTTTACGTATCCTCCGGAGCCGGAGGAAGCTTCCTGAAGCTGACCAATCAGAACAGAGTGGGCGGGCCTTAAAGAGACAGGAGCTAAAACGGCCTGTTTCAGACAGAGGCTGAACTGAGGAGCTGCATAAAGGACCAGTATAAGATAAATAAGGAGTTTTTAACTGGAAATAATGCAAATAGAAAGGTAAAAGTCAACTGTGACACCACACACAGGTCACAAAGTCAGTCTCCATTCAGTATTATATAAACATGTTGCTTTAGTAAACAAGGTTGGCCCGTCACACTTTCTAAGTGGGAGCGATAGGGAGGTTCAGAGTGGCAAAACATGAATATACAGCATTGCAAATGTGCTCCATAAGACATGATAGTTTACATAGTTGAATTTCTTTTTATAGTCATGTCTTATTTCCATGCATAATTTTGCATATTGTAATTTTACAATACAGTGATTTGCACAATAATTGCAGGCTACAATAAAATCAGTCTCAAGGTTCTCCGCTGCGAACTGTGTAAAGGACACTGAACCTTGAAAATAAATCAGTCTGGTTCGCTCACAGCCGTTTGACGTTTGTGAGGTTATTTTGCAGCAGCTGGGTATTGGTTTCACCGTGATTTAAAAGTAAACACAAGAGCTCAGTGTACCGGCTCTGCACTTTTCAAATTAGAGCCTTCAGATGGAACATACATATCTGTCAGATAGCTGCAGGGATTCAATCAGCTGAAAGGGAAGGCCTGTATACACGGTAGAAACGGTTGTGGATCCATTAATCACCGAGCTGGGAGACTGCTTTACCGGCATTCTTGATATAGACACATTAAAGTTATAGTTTTGTCATAAGAGGTCTATTTTTAGAAAAACGTCCGCCAAAAGAAACCTTACCTTGCACCGCCTCATCAGCAGGAAACTCACGTCTGCAGGTTGCAATCAGGAAAGTATTTGTACTCATTTTGTACTTTGCTATAATGTTCAGAAAAACCTTGTGGAGAATACAAGTACACTAATGTTTGTGTAGTGTGGTTTACTAAAAGTGAGCAGAATATGCAGTTTATACTGTAGATTGCTATAATTGTAGAGCTGAAGCATTTAATTAATCAAGTTTTCAAGCAAAAATGCCAAAAAAATCACAGTTTTTTTGCTTCTGAAATGTGCACAAATTTCTGGTTTTTTTGAGTCTTTTATGATAATAAACTGAATACCTTCTGTTTTCACACTGTTAGTCTGACAAAGCAAGATATTTTAATGATATGGCCCTTCACGACACATTGTAACATATAGAATTGAGAAAATAATCAACAGACTAACAGATATGAAAATAATTGTTAGTCGTAGCGTTAATCATTTGTGCTTCACTGTTTGTGGATTTAAATGCTAATTTTGGTTTGTGGATGGGCTGTTTTTTTTTGTGTCAATTATGTTTGATGCAATGATGTATGATGGGTTTTTCTATTGATCATATAAACAATCACAAGCCATTGTATTTAAAGCTATCTGCCATAAATATATCTTTGGTAAATTAAAAGTCAGAATATATATTGGCAAGGAGTTCCTGAACAATATATATATTTTATATCTATTTGCCACAAATGTATTATATTTTCTTTTTACAGTCTTTTTAGCATCAAACTCCCTCTTTGTGTTTCCTCGGACAAAACTGTAACGTTGAAAGATATCTACTAGATTTGACTCATTTGGATGCTGAAGCTTCATATCAGCTTCAGATAAACTTTTAAATACATTTTTGCACAGAAGGAGGACATTATGAAGGGATCTCTTAATGGTCAGTATGAACAGGAGGAATGATTACAGCAAGAAAAACATGTTTTAATGTTCATTTGGGCTCCTGAGTGTTGATTTAAGACAGACTTGAAAAATTGTGAACTTGCCCTTTAATGTTGAAATCTACACCTCATCTAAATATACTGTCATCCTGTCTTATTTGTGTGCCTGATGTTTTATTTTCTTGACTTTAAGCATTGAAAAATGGGATGCTAACCTCAGTGATGTACAATTCCACAGCTCTGTTGTGCACCACAACACCAAAGCAAAACCTGTTTTTGATTCTGATGTTTTGATATTAACTTGTATTTTATCACGAACTTTCAATTCGTACCGATGTCATTTCTCTACTGTTGTGCCTTTCTTTGCAATTTGTTCAGCACTTTGGCAAACTCAGATTGTTGTGCTCCATAAATAAACTTGACTAAACAAAGGTTAATTTTTTTTATTAAAAGAACAGGTAACTGACCACATAAAATGGGAAAAAATCCAAATGATTACAAGCAAGTTTATGTAGAAAACAAAACTAAACATCAGAATCAGCCTTAAAGCCCCCCCTTCACTCAAAAATGTGTTTTTCTTCTTGTTCCTAGTTTGATGTTTGTGCAGAATGATGTATGTGCAGAGTTTGTTTTCACATTTATCTGCAGAAGGAGGACAGTTGCTCACTGAAAATCTGAGTTAAACACAACTATTTTGGAGGCTGATCCTGGTCTAATATTCAACTTAGACATGTGTGATTTGGATACTCGAAGCCTCCAGCGCACAAACACTGAGAATGGACTTTACAGTGAAGTGTCCAACAATTAAACTTTTTAAATTGAAAATTATTTACATTTTCATAGCTTCTGGACATTTAATGAGGGAGAGGGAGTAGATGTCATTTTAAGAATTAGGTTACTGAACTTTTTTGTGTAAAAAACATCAGAGTAATTGTCTTAAACCATGTCTGCAGAGGATCTTCAAAAAGCTGAGGAACAGAAAAAAAATGTCACATATTTCCCATTAAATAGGAGCGAGACATCTTGTCATTAGACGATCTTTGTTTCGCAGTAGCAGTCGTTATGCGCATGCGCGGACGCAACCTCCGCTCCCCCCGCGCTCGGCGCTGACAGCAGGCTGGCCGGAGACCGTTGCTGCTGCTGCTGCTGCCGCCGCCGTGTTGTTGTTGCCGCTTCCGTCGCCGCCAGCTTCCACTCCACGTTGTGACCTGCTGTCCGGATACAAACTGACACCAGAACGGGACTTAATTTTTTTTCACGGAAACAAAAAAAAAAAATAAAAAGCGACAAAGTGTTTTCGGGAGGCTTCGGACACCGCCGAGCTTTCTCCTCTCCTTCTCCCCGTCCTCCTGCCGGTGGTGAGCGGACAGTCGGTGAAGGTAAGTGTCCGCTTTTTGTGACAGTTTTCGGTGCGGAGGAAGAGAGAGGGATGGACGGGCGGCCGCTGCTGCCGTGCTGCTGTCCCGGCTCGGCTCGGCTAACTTCAGCCTGCCTTCAGCTCAGCTTCAGGACTGTGTCTCTGTTGTTAAATGTATGAATTAACTGTTTGTCCGTTTGTTAACGAGATGACCAGAATAACGGCAAGTTTTCCTCCTGCCGCCCGTTAACCGTCCGCACCGCGTGGAGCTCCCTGCCCGTCCTAAACGTGGTTTAATGAACATTTAAAGGGAAATACTTTTTATTTTTTCAATCGTTTTTCCCGCTAAAAGACAACATATCATTTTTCTAGAGGTAAAAGCTGCAGTTACAGGTAACCCGAGTATCTACCTGTTACTAACTGTTAAGTTGTTTTTGTGTTGATTTTAAGGTGTGACCAATTAAAACAGCACCTGATTGTTTGTAGGAGAAGCACAGGTGATCACACGCAGTGCTGGTGCACCTGTACACTGAATATTTTATCACATATTGCCTTTCCACCTAACATAATCAATACTTAACAGCCTTAACCTGTCTAGGCTTGCTTCAAGTTTTAGCTTGGTTGCGTTTACTACTGTAAATATGGAGCAGTTTGCTTTATAAAGCCAATGAGGGTTAAAAATCATATTTTTTTGGACACAATTAATACACACTGATTAGTTTAAGGATGGTTATTGGTGTATTCAGACATTCGGGACACATTTACACACCAGAAATATGTGAGAGAATAACATTATAGATTGTAATGATAACATCAGTTACAAGATGAGATCAAATTTCTGTCACTGAACTGTCTGTAAAGGATAGTTTCAGATTTATTCAAGTGTAGGTTTACATTTTTCAAGTCTGCCTCAAACAAAATTTGCATGTATATATGTACATTGTCTAGTTAGTTGATTAGTTGATTGACACAAAATTAATTGGCGACTGTTTTGAGTCATTTTTAAAGAAAAAAAAAACCAAATTCTCTGGTTCTGACTTCTTAAATGTCAATATTTTCTGCTTTCTTTAGTCTTGTATGGCAGTAAACGTAATATCTCTGGGTTGTGGACTGTTGATCGAGACATTTGAGGTCATTACTTTGATCTTTGGGAAATCCATGAACCGAGAAAAATAATAGACAAATGAATCGATAACGACAGTAATTGTTAGCTGCAGCTCTGCTTGAAAGAGTTACTGGTTTCTGTAATCATTTCTTCTGTTTATACTGGTTGTGACGAGGTCCTTTCCCAACATGGCTACGCTGTCAGACATGAAGTAGACACACAACAATTAGTCAATTAATCAATTAGTTGATCAAAAGAATGTTAGGTCACAACTATTTTGGTAATTGATTCATTGTTTTGAGCCAAAATTCTCTAATTCCAGCTTCTTAAATATGAATATTTTCTGCTTTCTTTAGTCGTCTATGACAATAAACTGAATATCTTTGGATTGTGGACAAAACAAGACATTTGAAGACGTCATCTTGGGCTTTTGGAAACAGTGATCGACATGTTTTCACCATTGTCTGACATTTTATAGACCAAACAACTAATAGATTAATCAAGAAATGTAATCAACATATAATCGATAGTAAAAATAATTGTTATTTGCAGCCCTATATGCAGGTGACACAGGTTGACAGCGGTGGTTGGTGGTTCATGTGCCCTGCTGAAGTGTTCTTGAGCAACACACTGACCCTCCCACCACAACCTGCTTCTGTAACGTCTCTGTGTTTGAGCTCATGAGCTAAAAGACTGAAAGTATTCTCTGTGGGAACAAAAGACAGCTCAGTGCCGGCTGTCCGTTAAAGCTGCTTCTGCATTTGCATTTCCCACATTTGCCTGAACCTGATAAACACGTCGTTGTACGTCAGCGGTTCAGGTTTCAGTCAAGCCCCGGTGTGTGTGTGTGTGTGTGTGTGTGTGTGTGTGTTTGTGCTCGCTAAGCAGAGAGAACACCGGCCGGAGCAGGTGGCTCCTCAGAGCCCGAGGAATGTAAATAGAAACGGTAACTCGAGCTTTATGTTCGACTGCGGCTCCTCTGAGACCGACTGCAGCTAAAAGTGTTGACGAGGACTCAGCGCTGCTCTTGTAAATGAGGATCAAGTGTGTGCGTGACATTTGGTTTTCAATTAGAGTTGTCCTGTGTGTAAGGAATACACAAATGTTTTCTTAACAGTAAATTCACTGCCCAAATGTGTTCAGGCTAACGGCAGCTGAAGCAGCAACTCAGCCCAGATGTCCCAGTAACACCTCAGCCAAGAAAAACTCCCAAAATCTGAACTTTTGATGCTTTGATAATCAGTAGAATCAGTAGAAAAACAACACAGTCATGTAAATAAAATCTCAGTGGATGACAAGTCAATCAATCAATATTTCTTGTTATGTATAAATTTAACTCCAGTGTTTCCCTTCTGTCTCTGCTGAAGTAGCTTCCAATGTAGAGATTAACATAGCAGCAACGATTTATTGATTAATCAATTAGTCAATCAACGGAAAATTAATCATCAGCTATTTTGCTAATTGATTAATTGTGATTTTTTTTACGCTAAAATGCTGAAACTGCTGTTGTACACTTCTGAAATGTGATGAGTAAATGTTTTTCTTTGTCATATATGACAGTAAACTGAATATGTTTTTCATTTTTTTCACTACTTTCTGACATTTTGTAGACTAAACAACTAACTGATTAATCGAAAAAATAATCAGCAAATTAATCAATCATGAAAATAACTGTTAGCCCTATAAAACGTAATATTTTACAGTAGCATCCACACATGTGGTATCCATGTAAAATTCAGAAGTTGATAAATCTACATGTTAAGCTATAATCAGTAAATCATGTTAACCAGCTGACAGATGTTAACCAGCTGTGAACGACAGGTGGACAATGAAAACTTAATCACCATAATATGATATATATGTGTGTAGTGAATGTTACACAACGGCGTTCTTCTCTCCAGTATTGATTAGGCTGTTAGATCAAAGTGGAGTTACATCAGCTTCATTGATAAGAGCAGACTGTTGTTAGCCAACCCCATAGTTTATCAATCAAAACAGACAGATAAATAAATAATATACAATAACGAATAAAGATTTCTGGACTTTTTCTCAACCCAAATTTAATGGCATTAGTGTGGACCGAGGTAACTTGTAATTAGTGTCCAGGAGTGTAATCATGCTCAAAGTAAAATTAATCAAGTACTTCACATCAGAATCCTGCGGGTTGTTGACGCGCGTAAACACTAAGGTGTACGTGTCTGCGCTGTGTTGGGACAAACATGAGTAATTTCCTGTGAGTCATCATGCCAGATATTTAGTTACATGTGTGAGAGGTCAATTGATATTTACAAGGTTGTTTATGTTTATTATTTTGGGTATTTCCTTCTGTTAACTTGTTTGTTTTGGTTATCAGGGACCCCACAATTTATTTTTGAGTATAATTCAATTTAATTCACTTAAGGTGTTAATTTGAAATTCATTTCTGGGCGAGTAATGTTTATATTCCTGATCCAACATGTTTTCCAGGATCCAGCATTCTTTATGCAGTATTAATGTTTGTTGATGTGTCGGAGGCTTCTGTCACCAGGTTCTGCCTTTGAATAATGTGAGAGTTTTGAAGCAGAATTAGCAGTAGAAGAAGAAGAAGAACTTTCTCTGTTGTTGTTGCTGTTTTATGTTGCAGTAGTTCACACAAAGCTAGTGGATTTTTAGAAGCAAAGGAAATATACTGGCAGACTATAAATAACATATATAGCTTCTGTGGTTTTAAAGTGCGTAAATAAAGTTCTACTGCAGCCCAGCGTCAGTCTGAGTCTGTGGCTGCAACACGTCACTATTTTGGTACAAACATTTAACCGCCTTCTAAGGTTTACTCGCCAAAAAGTCAACCAGCGTCTGGCGCTTGGCGGGTGTTAATTTCAGATCTTGCTTGTAATGAATGTTTGTGTCATTATTTTTGACACTTTTTGATAGATGTTATTTAATTAAATTGGGTTGCTAAGTTTATAATGAAAATATTACAGTATAAAATCTATGATATATGTCGCAGCCTTTAATACCAAAACAAAATATTTGTATACAGAATCAACATTTTACTAGGGCTGCAACTAGCGATTTATGTTCATTGTCGATTAATTATTTTCTTGATTAATCGATTAACCCTTTGGTCTATAAAAATGACAGAAAATAGTGAAAAATGTTGATCGCTGTTTGATCCTCAAATGTTTTGTTTTATACAGTCAACAAACCAAAGATATTCAGTTTACTATCATAGAAGACAAAAGAGAAAATGAATTCTGATAATCAGTTAATCGTTTTTGTTTTTTTTTATTGTTTAAGCAAAAATACCAAAAATTTGAAGGCTCCAGGTTTTCAGATGTGAGAATTTGTATTTTACATTATAGTAAATTGATCTTTTTAGGGTTTTGGACTCTCGGTCAGACAAAACAAGACATTTGAAGGCATCATTTTGGGCCGTATGAAATCACTATTGTGACTTTTCATAGTTTTTTTGGTGTTTTACAGACTAAACGATTAAACCATAATGAAAATAATTGTTAATTGCAGCCTGAATGTACAGACACTTTTATCCTGTCTGTGATTTATCACTAGTGCTCATCCAATCAGGAGTCAAAACAATGAAAATCTCTGTTTTTGTGGCTCTGCTTCCCGTGTTGTTGGTGAAGCTGTATCGTTTTCCCCAACATATCTGCTGTGACAGGCTGTTCTGGAGCACCATCACATAGTTTTTTAAATGAACCCCCCGGCCGCTGAGGATTACTTCTGGCTCTGCAGTCCGTGCAGCGAAGACTGTTGCACTGTCCTTTGATTCGCCCTCTCAGCAGTATCACACAGCGTATTCATGGCAGAGCTATCTCTGTCTCAGGGTGTTCTTATATTCCCTGTAGATTTCATGATGAAAAACATATTTTGAATTTCTCCATACAGTATACATTTTTTTTTTCTTTTCAGCACAGAGAGCCTGTGAAAACATATTTCAAGGATCATGGGAAACAAAAGCTCTCCATGGTAACCACATGTTAGAGGCTCTTTGATGCAGAGTGACCCACCGCAACCATTCAAAGACAGAAATATATGTTTTAAATGAAGAATTCATTTGCCAAAAAATATAAAAGATATGAATAAATAAAACAACAGAAGACAACCAAACTTAATTGCAGATTACAGTCTTATATGTGCAGCTGTGTTCAGGGAGATACTTCTTAAAAGTAATTGAATAAAATGTCTATAAATGTATTGATGTTAGGAGACTGAAAATGCACAAGATTTTAATGTGATGTTTGTCAGTAGGTACATAAGCTCACAGATGGTAACTCTTCCATTTATGACTGTATAATAAATGTTAAAGTTGCACAAATTAATATTTTTTTTTATTAACGACAGATCAAATGACTACGTGAGGATATAAAAGTTGTTTCTTGTAATAACAAACCCACAGAGAATTATCACCCGACTCTGCCGTTCCCTTCAGCTCTATGGTTACGTTTTAGCTACTTTCAGCTCATTGTTTTGCTGCTTAACTGTTTTGGTTAACTCTCAGCGCTCTCATTGTGTCGTTTTTGGCCAAAGCAGGCAGCTGTTTTCAGAGAAAAAGCCACTGTACGCTACCTGCTCAACAGCAAACAGACACAGTTAGCTGTAGACTAGCTGGTGAACATAGTGGAGCATTTAGCAGCTAAAGAGCCAGATATTTCCCTCAGGAGTTGGTAGAGAGCAGAAACAGCGAAAAGACAGTGAATATTGGACTTATATTCACCAGGCGGACAGAAACACGACTCCAAATGAATGATAACGTTGTTCCGTAACTGCTGGATGTGGAAACAAGAGCCCAAAACTCATTGGTGTTGCAGGTTTTAAGAGTGACTCATGTATGGATCTGTGTTTGAAAATCTTCAGTATTGGTGCCAAAGCAATATGAGTTTCAAACCAAAGCAATACTTTATCCTGGGGAATATAAACAAATTTCATCCCTTTGTTAAATAAAAAACTTTTCCAATGACTTTAAGTTTACTGATTTAAATCAATGACTATCTGATCAAAGAAAAACTTAAAAAAAGCCTTTAAGTCCTGCTGTGCATTCGATGCCAGCTTTAGATATTTCACGTTTCTTTATACTCAGTGCTACACTGCACCCACCACACCTTTAAATGAAAGCTTGCTTTATATAAAGACATACAGTTGAATTAAAGAATAAAACGTACAAAGACAATAAAACCGACATAGTTTCATGTGTACAAACAGTTTTTGTGTAGCTTGTAGTTATCAAAGAAGTTCCACCATCAGCGTTTGACCACATAACTGCACAACATCGACCCCGTAGGACATCGTAACCACATTAATAATGACTTGATATTAATATTTAGTGAAGACTACATCAGCATATTGTTTTCTCATCCCATTGCCAAGACTGAACATCAAACTCTGGCTCGGCTGCAGTAGCTGCATCTCTGAACAAGTCTGTTGAGGTAAAACAGTGAAATCTGAGCAGTGAGTCTTCTGCTGCCATCAGCTCCCTCCTCTCTCATTTCAGCTCATCCTTCATCCTTATTTCACCAACCCAAAGAGCCTGGAGAGCTCAGCTAACCCTGCGCTATAAACCTCCAGAAAAAGCTTCATTTGAGAGGCCCTGCTGATGAAACAAGAGAAAGATCTGAACCAGACTGAAATAAATACCTCATCATCCGGGACACAGCGGGTTTTTAAATTTTTTTTTATTTTTTTTTTTATGAGAGTCCCCGAGGACGTCTCTTCTCCTGAGCCGTTTGATGTGCTCTGAAAACAGAAAGCCTGCAGCACTCTGGATGTGTGAATTGTGGTTGCTGCCAGTCGGCTGCTTCTGCCAGCAACGGGACTCGTTTACCAAACCCCACATGGACCTCCATCACAGGGCCATCAGCTTACATTATATTTAATGTTTTAGACATGTGTAGGGGACTCTCATACCACAGAACACAATTAAATTCCTATATGAGCTTTCTGTTAACTGTTAAGTTACTGCAGTTGTCATTTACTAACGAGACTAAGCGTTTACAGCCATGCTAGCAGCTCTGAGAGGCTGTACTCGCTAACTAGGGCTGCAACTACAACAGTTATTTTTATTATTGATTAATCTGTTAGTAGTTTGGTTTATAAAATGTCAGATCACTGTCTCCCAAAGCCCAAGATGCAACTTAAAATCTCTTGTTTTTTCAAGAGCAACAGTCCACAACTCAAAGATATTCAGTCTGCTGCCATAGAGACCTAAAGAAACCAGAAAATCTTCACGTTTAATAAGTTGAAACCAGAGAATTTGGACATTTTCTTCTTTTAAAAATGAGGCAGCAGCCTACTGTTTAATATGCATGCAACATTTACAGCGGACCTTTTGTTGCATGTCCTTCCCTCACAATGATAATGTTAGCATGTTGATGTTTAGCCGCTATAATGTTCACTGTGTTGGTTTAGTGTGTTAACATGCTAAGATACTGATTAGCACTAAACACAAAGTACATTTGAGGCTGGAGGGAACTGCATTAGCTTATCAGGTATTGATAACGCTAGATGAAAAGTCAGAAGATAAACTTTATTACAGTTGTTCCACTGGGGAACATGTTCACAGCAATCCATCCAACTTACTAGTCCAGACATTTCAATAATAAACAGAAAAGTTTGAGACTTTGCATTCTGGGAAAAGTTGACTTCATTCCTGGATGATAGTGTGTTTTTCTTCGTTAGCAGCCGTGTTCTGTCTCTGCAGTGTTCTCATTGAAGACAATGAGGAAGCTACTGATGTCAGTCTGAACTCCATTTGACTCCACTGACTAATGTGTCCTGATTCATTCTTACAATGCAGCAGTAGCAACCGCAGAGTTTCTCCACTCCTAATGCTCCGTTTTTAATAATGAATGAAGATGTTTTAGTCTGTACATTCAGGTCCGGTCACTGTTTTAAATCAGTTTGTGCTGACCTTGCATCTGCATTAAGATATCAGCATAAAGTTTACTGTCGTACTTTCAGATGGGTTCAGTAAGATCATCGGTCCAGTTGTCATGTGTTTACTGTTCTGTGCAGCTGGCTGGTGGAAAAAGAAAGTCTTTTCAGTCAAATGAAACATTCACTAAACTTGCAGAAGAAATAGCAATTATAAGCACATAAAACAGAATTTATTTATTTCCTGGTGTTTTTTCAGCTGTGCTGCTTTTACGTCTCAACTGAGACTCTGAAAGTTGCAACTAAACACCTGCTGAGTGTCAGCAGGCAGGACGACAACACACACTGTCGTTTTAAATATACTGGATTGTGATATAAATAGAGCAATATTTAATTTATTTAACCTTATTGTGGTTTTGGATTAACGGTTTCAGTCTTGCTGTGGGTCGGTACATCTCAGTTCAGTGTGTGTTTCTCCTGCAGGTTGTTTTTCCTTCAGGCCGGTAGGGATGATGGTTGTCAGTCCACAAACGAAGCCCCAGCACCCACCCAGAATTAACACCAGCCACATGCTGGTAGAATATACAAGCGGCTGATAGATTTGCTTCACTCACCATCCAAAAACACAATCAGTGGCTGGTAAAATTTGAATCCACTAACCGTTTCACTACATCTCCCTCATATATCTGTCATAACATATGTAATAAAAAACTATGCGGAGAGTCTCTGCCTGCTGGAGCTTGTGTCCTGTGTCTGTGTTGGAGTTTCACGGCTGGTGTGGCTGAGCTCCTGCACACACACATCGACACAGATACACAATGTCACTTCCTGCCAGTCTGCTGCTAGCTACCATTAGGGTAATTAAATGGTTATTAAGTGGGGATATTTACAAGGAATAAGCCAACCTTTCAAAGCGTAAACCCACCGATGAAAAGGAGGACGAAGCAGCGGAAGTACATACAAAAAGAAAGTTTTGTGAGAAATGGCGGTTTGGAGAGTTTCAAGAGTCTGGCTACAGTGCTGATTCTGTGTGTCGCCACCGTGCTAAAGACAAAAACACATACAACTCATTTATCATCTGAAATAAAACGATGAAGCTTGAGAACATTTGTGACCGTGAACACAGCAAGCGTCTCGTCGGAGCCTCTCCTCTCGACACCGTCTGTTAACGGCGCTCATGGCGACGTCAGAGCGGACCAGCACGAAGGTGAAGATACTGTTTAAGACTGTACATACCGTCGGCAAGAAGACGAGACTTTCTGACCTCAAGTGGATGTGTGAGTAAGTGAAAATTTTGCTCCTTTGAAATTAGTCACCATGTGTAACCTGTTAGAAAGCATATGTGTAACTCACAATCCCACAATGGAAATTAAAATTCAATAATCAGTGACCACCTTTAACAGTTAGTGATATGTATATAAATACATCATACAGTAATGTTATGTATTGGGTAACATGAACATATATTGAATTCATTTGATGTTTCATTTTTGCAGTTTGGATGAAAAAAGGGAATCGCTGTGGGCTCAACATATAGAGATGAGAAGCAGGCCAAAGCGTTCATGCACTATATTTCAGAGGTGGAGAGAAACAACATCAGAGAGAATCTGAAAAACACCAAATGTGTCTCCATCTTGTCACACGGCTGCACAGACAGTTCTGTGAAAGAGGAAGTTTATGTCTGATTCTGTCACAAGAAGGGGCGAGATCCAGTCTTAAGTTTGTTGGCATCAAGTCGGTGGAGAAGGCGGACGCGGCGCACGTGAGAAACGCCGTCAGAGCCGTCATGGAGAGAATGTGTGACGAGTGAAGGAGCAAGTCGGTCGCTCTGGGAACAGATGGATGGTCAGCCGGCCGAAGAGGGACAAGGCTTACATTGTTGGTATCTCCTGTATGGCACACCGCCTTGAACTGGTGCCATCCGGTCCAGCGTGATGTTCCAGAAAGTAGAAGACCTCCTCAGTGGGCTTTACACCTTCTACCACACCAGTCCACGGAACAAGGCAAACCTGGTAAACAGCCTCCAGGCTCTTGAGCACCCACCACTGATGCCCACCTGAATCCTATTGGGTGCCTTGGACCACTTCCTGTGAGGTTACCAGTGGATTGTCCAGCACCTGGAACAGGTAGTGGCTCTAGACTGCTATGCAAAGTACTCCAAAAGCCATCATCAATATGTAATGTCCAGTAAATAACACAGTTACAATAAATAACATCATGTGTCAGTGTTTTATGCACTAATATAGTTTTTTTTGGACAGCAATTAATTGTTTATTTGTGTGTCTTTGTTCTTTTATGTGTTTCAGATTCAATCTCCTGATGCCCAAAGTGTCGGAAGTGTCCAGCAGGCCAAGGCCAGGAAATGCTACTGTACTGTCAGGGAGGATGTTGTCCGTCTCTGTGGTTTCCTGCATGACACACTCACACGTCTGAACAGTCTGTCTGCAGAGACCCCACCATCACCACAGCAGAGGCCTTAAGAAGTACAAAACCAGGTATGTTTAAGCTGCAATAAGAAATAATTACCTTAAGAGAATTAAAGAAAGGATTATGTCAACAAGAGAAGAAGAGAGAGAGAGTGTGTTGTAAAGGTAAATTCTGAAAGGATGGTAAAAATGAGCCTTTTATCATCAGAGAAGGGCCCACGATGAAGCTATGAGGGAATTTCACTGACCAGAGGTGACAGCGAGTCCCTCGTCACCTCACAGGATGATTGACAGGCTAGACGAGAGTATGACTGACAGGTTCCAGGACGCCAGCGTAGGGGTCCTGTGTGTCACCACGCTGGTCAGCTTCACCAACTGACCAGAGTCAGGAGACGCAGCAGCAGGTTGTTTCTGTATGTTTTGTATTACAGGACAGTCAGGTTAGGTTCAGATTAATGATCATGTTTTTATAGTTTGAAGATTAAAACTGCTTGTTGTAATGTATTAATGCAATTATTTTAGATTTTGGTGACACTGAACCACTTCAAGCCTGTCCTGGAGATCTCTGGCATCCATGTTGAAAGGATCCCTGACCAGTGGACTGTCCTGAAGGCACTGATGTACCAGGAGCCCCAGTCCCTGCAGAAGATGTTCTGGTTCAGTGTCAACAGGACCCATCAGCATTCCTGCCCTGATTAGCTGGCACTGGTTGACCTGGTCCTGTCCTTCTGCCTCCAGAGCTGAGTGTGAAAGAGGTTTTAATACCATGAAACAGGTGAAAACCGATTGGTGGTCCAACCTAAGGTCCTGACACACTGTCAGGTCTCCTTATGGTCCAGCTGTCCTCTCCAGAGATCAGGGAGTATGACCCTGGAGGATCAGGAGGGCAGAACTTCATGGACCGTGTAAAGACGGCGAGAGTGAGGAGTCTGATGAGGAGGTTTATGTTTATTAAATGGATTAAGCATCCGATAGGTTTACAAAAGTTCTTTTATGTTTGATCCTTAACTACATTTTAAAGCAAATTCCTTAGTAGAATTGACTTCTTGAGTTGTATTCAGGCTTGAATTGATTAACCGTTGATCAACATATTAAAGTAATTTTGCTGTAAATTTTGCACTGGCCTCTTCTTTAAGTTTATATCCAGCGTAATACCTCGTTATCTCAATGAAATGTACTGAAACAAATATATATATATATGACACAAAAAGGCAATTTATTATTTCGTCCGGTAAAAAAATATGCTTGGCTGGTGGATTTTCTCATCCAGCAGCCACCTTGGCTGGTGAGTCAAAAAGTTAATTTCAGACACTGCCCACAGAGAACCAGAGCGCTTTGCCAGTAATCTCACAGAGACTGAAATATTCACGCAGGCGTTTCTGCTCCGACAGCATGAAAGGACGGTTTTCACATCCTCCTCTGCGCCGCCACAGTCAGCCGACTCCCCCAGGTGAAGGACGCAGCTCCAACACGAAGCTCAGAAGTCTGAAAAAGCATGAGAAATGGATTTTAGGGTTGGGACTGATATATTGAGCTAAAATCGGTCTTTTATTCCGTATAATGTCGTCTATTACCAACGCTCCCTGAACACATCTACATGAACAGAACATTTTTTTATTTTACAGTATAGTTTTTTTTTGGTCATTTTATTATTCTGCAATATGCATAATCAGATAAAACTGATTTATAGAGTAAAATGTATCTCAGAGGTCTTCATGTGTTCAATAAGAGTTGACGATGATGATGGTTGGGTCTCCTTAAAGAGCAAAAACATTTCATTAAGTCTGTTTCAGTGTCTCATCATGTCTCAGAGGATTTTTCACCTGAAAGTATAAATACATATATTATACTGTGTATTAATCAAATTAATCACCTGAATAGGCTGTGATTAATCATTATCAATCACACGTTTAAAATGAGTATTTTGGGGGGAGATAAAATGAATCCATGTGTGGTGTTGGGATAAAGAAATGCAGATTTTTGTTTTTACTTTATTATAACATCTCGGCTTAGTTTTGATGATTTCTGAATAAGAATCTGTTAATTTGCTGAGTAAAAAAAAAAAAAAAAAGTCTGAGGGAACGCTTGGCATTGCCCACAACATGCATAATGAAATGCTAATGAATTGCAGACTTAATTAACAGAAAAACACATAAAGAACAGTTATAAAGTAACATCTGCTACAAGGTGAATGTAAACAGCTTGTTTGCAGGCCTATTTAAGAAACTGAATGCCGTAGTGTCTTTGAAGAGATGTTCTTAGTTGAATAAGATTACTTCAAACATTGTGAACTCGTGTGACTGGAGTCAACCAGTTCATAAAGTCAGCTGTTCTTTTAACCAGCTGCTCAGGCAGAACCAGCTTGTTGCCCTTTTCCACTTTGTCCATTTTTAGCATTTGTGAATCAGTTCAGAATTGTAGAAGAGATGAACTGTGATTCTTCTGTGAGTGAGTAGTTTTTTTTTTTTCTTAGTGGTAAGCCCAGTTAAGCACCACATGATTTTTCCCCCCTTGTTTTCCACTTGGTAGCAGGAGAGCTGTGAAGCTGTACGTGAGCTGTGAGAGCGATGAGGTTGGACTCCAGGAAGGAGTGCTGTGCATCCAGAGCCGCACTAATGAAAGCCATTAGTTGACTGTGCTGCCTCGGACGAGCTGCTCCTGCAGCTTCACCTGAGCTCAGTGGAGTCGAGGAATTGCGTCACGACCTGCAAAGACTGCCGGGGGTTTGAGCTTTTATATCTCTTCAGCTGAGAAGAGAAAACCTTGACTTACTTTGTGTTTTTCATGGTGTATTTAGGTTAGTGGTAGGCGATATGACAGGATTACAACCCATGATCTTATCACTATTCTTTTTCATGTTGGTTTTTAAGACTCTGTTGCAAGTTGCTGAACAAAAAACTTAATTGTCTATCACATAATGATAGAAATTTGTCTTAGGTTAGAGGCTCACAAACAACATAAACGCGTACACCCATGTGAGACTCATAAAATCACATTAAAACACAAATAAATAAATAAGAGCAGGTGTTCACAGCTGCATTAAAAAGTAGTGACAGTTTATTTGTCCTGGTTTTAAAATGGATATCACAGTGGGAACAGTACAACCAAACTAATATCACAGCTGGAAAAACAACCAACACATTACACCTGAGCTGACATCATGCTAGCTTGCAGCATGACAGAAGTTAATGCTACCAGTTAGCAGACAAGCTAACCGCTAAACGGCGGCGTTTACCTGCAACCCAGCTGTCAGTTTAACATGATGTACAGCAGGTGAACATTAAAACTTGCTGTAGATTTCACAAACACACTACCAAGCATCAAACTGTAGCATTTGATAAAAAAATAAATAGTTTGGGCTCCTGATGTGAAGTGTGCAGATCATTTTTACCTGAGATCTTTGTTGCATGAGGTCGTTTTCTCCAGCAGACTGCACTCCATCACGAAGCTAAACTGATACAACGTGCACTGTAGCGTGATACTAATGATCTCTCTGTAAAGACACATTGCAGAGACATTTTAATCGTTCACAATCTAATATCGTTAGATCACACATCCCTAATTTTAGATGTCAAACTGTTTCCCACAACCCAAGCTGACATCTTCACGTCCTGTTTTGTCCCAAGCAACAGTCCACAACCCAAAAGATATTTAGTGTATTACCATAGAAGACTAAAGAAACCAGTAAATATTCACATTTGAGAAGCTGGAATCAGAGAATTTGGAATTTAACTTCTTAAAAAAATGACTCAAAACAATTAATCCATTATCAAGATAATTGCTGATTATTTTAATAGATGGCAGCTAATCGTTGCAGGTCTACTGTGAACTGGCTGAACAACAGGAAAATGGCTCAATCTCTCTTCTACCTGTCAGTTGACAGATGACTTTGTGCATCACAGTGAACATCTGATCAGCTGAACATAGTTTAGTTTGTCTCATTTACATTATTTTCTGTTTCTGTTGTCAGATAACCATATAAAATAACAATATAAAACATGTGATTGTGGCACATAAATGCTACCTGTTGACCAGGTGAAGAGTTAATCAAATCACTGTTTTATTATCACAAAAGTTTGTCAAAAATACAAGTTAATGAAACACGTGTGTGGTCTGATTGACTATATTGATATTGGTCCACACCAAGAAATAGTCCGCAACACAACCCTCTATAAAATCACAACTAAAGCTACAACGATTATTAGATCAATCAATTAGCTGATCAACAGAAAGTTAATCACCAACTATTTTTTATAATTGATCAATCGATGCCAAACATTTGCTGGTTTCAACTCCGATGTAATAATTTAATGCTTTTCTGTGTCATACATGATAGTAAACTGAATATCTTTGTGTGGTCAGTGTTTTTAGGTTTATTCATGCTGGAGAGAGTTTTTGAAATCTGGTTTTGGGTCTTAAAAACGTCAAAAAGGTTAGATTCATTGCACTGGTGCACAAAGAGATCACTATCAAAAAAAATCAGCTTTCCAGCAAATCTGAATTATATTTAATTTGGTTTTTAAAGTTAATGTCCAGCGTTTCAGTCCGACATTCCCATGTCATCTTCATCTTCTCTTCTATTTTCAGTCTGTGCTTTCAGCTGCTAAGAAAAGGCAGAAACCCCCCAGAGATAATCTTTTGGAAGTAAATGAGCAGGTTTTAATGTGTAGTGGCAGTTGGGGGTTTATGCTGGTCGTCGTTGTCAAATGAAGACATCAGAACGTGTCTTTATGTGTGTTGTTCGGGGATATCGCCTCTTTGTTTGTGAAGATTTCAGGAGCAACATGATGGTCATTGGACCGTAGCTTTACTGGCCACATAAAGATTCACAGTCATGTTTCTTTGATGTTTGCTTTTGGCATCTATAACACAGTATTTCCAGTCAGCAGCATTGTTATCAAATGACTGAACTTTCTTTTATCTCCAAAATGTTTCAAGAGGAAAAACTGCTTTGGTTTTTATCTTGACAACCGTACATTTGTGTTTATCCAGAGGAGTTATGTAAGAGTTATATAAGCACAGATTGGTGGTGTAAAATCTTTCTCCATCACTTTACATTTAGAGAATCACCAAAACTAAAAAGGTTTTTTTGCGAGCGACGGATGGAAAGGATTTCGTGCCACAGCAACAACACATAAATTCAAAAGTAGCTGCTTCTTTAGTCGCGTGTTTTGATGCCAAAAAACCGTCAAAAGTCAAAAAGTACGGTATCAAAATAACAGGAGAGCACCTTGTGATGGGAGAATTAATAATTAACAAAGAGTCAGCGTCCAGTCATCTGTATTTTAGAGGATAAAGACAGAAGCAGCCTGTAAACTGGAGAGCAGGTTTCTTCTGCCCGCTCCGCACTTAGAAGTGGATTTAGAAGTGCAGTTCACAGCTTTATTTGATACCTCAGGTTTTTTTTGTGGCAGCAGGTCTGCCGGAGCACTGTGAGGTGAAAAGTCTGGCGCTGTGATAACTCTTCTCCCCAGCTGTGGGTTGTATGAGGTGAATGGATGCAGAGAATTGGCCTCGGCCCATGAAGGCTGCCTGGACCGATGCCCAATACTACACTGCTGTATATTATAATTAGCTTCTTACGCTGGGACTTTATTCAGAGTTCACGTGGGGCTCCGAGGCAAAGTCTGGGAAAGGAATTTCACTCTGTTCACAAAAAATATGTTCGGTTGCCCTAAAAAAAGAATGTAAATCCTATGTTTAAAAAAAGAGGCATGAAGGTTAAGCCAATGACAAACTTAATGGGTTTTTATTTAAAACGTCTTAATTTAAGATCCACTCTTTACAGCGTTTACCAGTTTGTTCAGTTGTTGTGTTTCATCTGCTGTGAAATGTGGTTGAAAGCCCGGGAAAAACTATAAAATGGACCTTGAAGAAAGATTTATTTCTGTTTTTGTGTCAAACTACTGTTTCCATGGTCAAGATTTTTATGTTCAACTTCTTCATGGATCTGGTTGGAAACTGGGTTGTTGCAGCAAACGTTGTAGAATTCTGGAAAAGAGACGGATTGATGTATTTTAAATAAAGCATTTTGATTAGCAGTAGTTACATAAATAATCAATATTTTCCCCTTTTTTTTGTTTCAAGGATTATGAACTAAATACCCCAAAAATTTCACATCAATATGGAAGCTCCTTTTCACTGGAGACTGCTGGGCTTTATTTATTGATTATTGATTAATCTTTACACTTTCTTTAATGCTTAAGGTATAAAATTTCAGTCAGGCACAAACTTCCTCAAACAAGGGATTTTTACAAAGTGACTCAACATTATAAAGATTTAGAGGATGACATTCCCTGTAGGAATATTTAAACTGAATTTAAACTTAAAGCAGTGGTCCCCAACCCCTGGGCTGTGGACCGGTACCGGTCCATAGGTCATTTGGTACCGGGCCGCATTTCCAACATCCTATCTGTGTGAAGTGGGGTTTTCTGCAGTGACAGCAACCGAAACAAAATTACGGAGTAGACCGGACATAAGCAACACACTTCGGGTGTCATTGTCTCCCGTTACCCCTCGATGGGACCGTCTCGTTGCAGAGAAACAAGCTCAGGGCGACCACAGAGCGTTAGGGGGGCAGAGAGGATGTTACTCATGTTATGTTGTTGGTGCAATGTTATGAGGACGATGCTAATAAAGTTGCATATGAGTACACAGTGGATTCAGGTTTATTATTATATTTAGAAAATATCACAGTTTTTATGCTGGTCGTATCATTTTAGTTTGTTGTATTTATCCGCTGCACCTCAAAGGCCGATCTGTGAAAATACTGTCTGACATTAAACCGGTCCGTGGCGCAAAAAAACGTTGTGGACGTCTGACTTAAAGCATAAAAACGCAGCTAACATCAAATCAAAAAGATTTAAAAGAAATGAGGTCTCAATTTCATTATCTGTTTTTGATGTTTAGATGTTTGTTCATAATTAGAGCTGCAACAACCAGTTGATTCATCAGTGAGTCGATGAACAGATTATTAATGGGCAGCTGTTTTGATAGTCAATTGTTTTAGTCAGTTTTTAAGAAAAAAAACTTCAAAAAAGGTTTCAGCTTCTTAGACGTGATAACTGAATACTTGTATTTGTCATAGATGAAGTTTAAAATGAATCTTTGAGTTTTTTACCGTTGGTTGAAGACGTCACCTTTTAATTCTGGCAAATTTTACAGGATTTTGATTTTTCACAATTAATCGACATTTTGTGGACAAAACAGTTAATTGAGAAAAGACAGAAAGATTAATCAATAATGAAAATAATCCTTAGATGCGTCCTGTTCAGAATAATATTCAGCTGCAGTAAGATACAACCTTCTGTTGATCAGTGACATGATGTTTGAAATATATTTTAAAATAATGTTTTGTATTTCTGTATTCTCTGTGATACTTTGCACACTTAAATTTGTCACAACCCATTAGTATGAATTCGTGTTATTGTGATGGATGTTAACGCTGCGTTCAGCAGTCTGACTAAAGGCTCCTCGGTTACATCTCACTGCTGTAGAGCTTTAAAACACCAAATTGCAGAAAAACCTGAAAGAGGCATTTCTCCAAATGTCAGATTGTTAGTGTAGAAGAGTAAACATTGTATAAACAGGCGTTGTTCCCCCAAACATAACATCTTCACAGATGTAAAGTGTGATGAGAGGCAGCAGGGTGTACTTTGAACGCTCTCCTCTGAGCGATCAGCCGTGCACGACCACATGATGTCTCCATTACCTGGCTGAGAGACCTGTCATACCTGCCTGCCCCGTCCACACACCAATACACATATATACCACCTGCTGCTTCATGTGTCGCTCTGCTCTGATTGGTTGTGGGCAGTGCAAGGAGCTGAAATTACATGAAAGAGATGATCTGCAGCTGTACAAGCCTTTGAGTCTCCTGACTGTTATTTGTTACTGTCGACTTGAGGGATGTTGTGACTGTTACTATTGGAAGACCATTGTAGTCGATTAGTTATATTACAGCCAGTTCAGCTTTAACCCTTCCTGTAACCAGTTTCATCTTGAAGCTGAGTTACGAGCAGCTGACACCAATGACATAGATGAGCTAATGGTTTATTGAAACTTCAGGCGGACGTCTCTGTTTCTCAGCTCTGTGTGAAATTAACGGACTGCTGGTGATGTTGTTAATCGAGATGTCTGATGTTGCAACAGCTTTTGTATAAATTATCCAGTAAGTGTCTAATAGAACATTTTTTCCCCACTGGCTCACTGGTCAGTAGATCAGTAGAGTTTTATTGGCATCTTATATATTCTCAGTGTCCTGGCAGCAAGAAGATGAAGAAAATGTTTCCATAATTTTGGCAATTTATTCATGATACTAACAACAGTGAAGTTCCCTTTTAGATCTGTTGTTTTCCTTAATTTGTGGATGTATGGTAATGTTGATATATTACACAAATATGCAAAATGTAAAATTAGGCATGTGTATAAATGACCTTGACCCTGATAATAAACTCTTGTGTCAAGAACTGAGACAATGTTGAGAGATCTGCAGAAATGTACTCGTTAGACATAATGACATTTGTTTTGTGTGCACGTTGAACTGCTCCATGTCTGGACCCTCCAGGCTAACGAAGAGCAGCCTTGTCAGTGTATTTACTCTGAGGTTGCTCCTCCGGTCTCCAGAGTCAGGACCAGGATGAGCTCTAAGATGAGGAGAAGGTTGCAGAAGTTTTTTTTTTCTTCAATCACCATTCACAAAAAAGTCCCTCCAGGCATTCTGTTGAACGTCTTGTGGTAGCGACTTGATGACGACCTTCCACTCTATGCGTTGGACTTCTCCTCGGCTTGGTGACTATGATGACGTGGTCACTTCTATAGCTGGGCAGCTCCTGATGGTCAGCAGGACAATTTCTTCATGAGATGGGTGGAAAATTAAACCAAAATTAAGAAAAGTTCCCTCATCATGTTCACAAATCTACCTGTTGAACTCATCTCTGCTTTCCCTGAACCTCAGCAGCTGCACATTGTGAAAGCTTCCCTCTTGAGTTTATACTAGAAAGGCCCTCAACATGCTCTCCTGCCTCTGCCTCCATGCACGTCAGCCTCAGCACCGCAGTTTCAAAGGCATTCAGTGCCTCTGGCAGGTTGAGCCCATCTTCTTGCAGCTTGAGACTCAGACTGCAACACCTAAAAACATCATTTCCATTGACTCTACACTTCAAATGACATTCATAATAAACACATCTGACAGATACATTTAAAAGAAACCTACCAACTGAAGACTTGGAGGATGTCATGCGCAAGAACAAAAAAGAGCAGATGTTAGAAGTCCTTCAACAGCTGGAGGCGCTGCTTCGCTCTTCCAACGTTTTCAACACTTGCAGATCTGTTTGATTTACAGAAGCACAGAAAAACAAAGTCGACGTAGGGGATCGATTAGAAGACAGTATGATTAAGTAGGCAAGAGGAATTGATTGCTTGCCTTGTTTCCATGGTGTTCTCCATCTGTGCAAACATCATTGGATCATTTCTCAAAAGTGTCCTGAGTGCCCCCTCCAACTGCAAGAGCCACCTTGTTCCCCAAAGGTTCGTTGGCTTCCAGATCTTTTGGTGGAGTCAGATCTGTAAGTTCTCTCTATGCCTTCGGGGAATAATGATGCTGTTTGTACAGCCCTTTCAGAACATCCATCACCTGAAATAGAATGATAGGAGTGAGTGAATTAAACAATGTAATACGTCTTAAACAACAAAACATGTTCTAATATAACTTTTGAAATTTTAACACTAGTTTTTAACCAGGGCAACCAGCCCTCCTAGAACTGGTTTAGTCAGGTGATTAGGTAGTGTAATAAATCAAATCATTACTTCTACCATTATCTCCACAGCGTATTGATTATGCACATTATGATTAGGATTCTTGTCTGGACTTGTCTGTACAGGTATCACAGAAAGAGTTTATGTAGAATATGATTTTTTTCCTAACAGACTAGTCTTCAATGTAGAAGTAAACACTGCTGTAGGTCGGCTTAATCTTTACTGTTAGTCATTGCCTTTTATGGCATCCATTGCCGCCAACTCCAGGCCGTGTCCCAGGCCGTGCTGGTTGCTCA
This sequence comes from Thunnus albacares, assembly GCF_914725855.1. Lineage (NCBI taxonomy): Eukaryota > Metazoa > Chordata > Actinopteri > Scombriformes > Scombridae > Thunnus > Thunnus albacares. The sequence goes on along the minus strand of NC_058107.1, from coordinate 36,004,579 downwards.
GATGTTATCAGATGCAGAGCTTCAGCACGTAGGAGGAGAGTGGTGACACCCCCGAGCCTCCCCGCCATCACAGCAGCCCCATCACATCAAAAGCCTACAATCTTCTCTTTCCACTGGCTTGCTGGAGCTGCTCTACTGCAATGAACATGTTTTTGGGTTTTCCACCGCTCCACTTCCACTGCTCAGGATCTGGACGTAGACCCCCTCAAGATCTCTGCTGCTGCCACGCTTATAAAATGAGCTGCTTTAATTTCTGCTGCACAGTCCTCCAGCAGCTCGTCAAATATGACATTCATGAACCTGAAAAATAAAATAAAAAAGGACTAATTAGGACAACGTGTTGTTGAGTGGCCTGCAAATGTAACCTAACAGACTAATTACAACTGCTCACTCGCTCACACACTCTCTCTTGCTCTCTAAAGGGCCTTTTCGGTCTAAACGCTGTAATGTATGAGCAGATTTAGAGCAGTTCTGAACTTCAACACACCACATCCGTGATATACTGGGATCCCACGTCCACTCTGTTCCTCTTTTAGGAGAGCAACCGTCTTTTCATGAGTGTTGAACGGCTGTTAAGTCTTTACGACGTGTTGGGTTGTGTTAATAAGCTTCTGCATCTGCTGGTGACTCGCAGTAATCGCCCGTCTCGCCCAGATGTTAAGCGAGCCTGATGACGGCTGGTCCGCCATCCGCTTGAGAGCATGTTTTCAGTAATTGTCGCAGGGAATCGCCAGCAAACTGTACAACAGTACATCGTTGCTTCCATGAAAGTAGAAAGACTTTCTTTTTTTAGCCTTGTATGTTTCTTTCACCGCTAAGTATGACAGCAGGTATGATGATGGATGAAAGAGGCTAGAGCAGGAAAGACCGTACTGGTCCGGGCCATCGGTTGCGTCAGACCCTGAGGTGTGTTGTTATGATTTTATTTAACATGCGCAAATCTAATTTAGACAACCTCAGAGCAGACAAGTTGGCAACCAGTGTACTAAATCACATCCTCCTGTCACATGTTCTGAATTTTAGCCGCTCTAAAAAAAAAAACTTCCCTGACACTCCATTAGGATTATTTTTGCTCTCCGTGTTATCTGCTTGATGTGGCGCTGACCTTTGACCCTTCTTTTGAATCCTGCTTTGCATGCTAATAATGTAAGAATTGAACCTTTTGCACTCATTTTTAGGTAGTCAGCGAAATATATATAAAATGTAATGCATGTTTTTTTTTTCCTCATCATCTCCTGCTCAGGATCACAGCATGCTGGTATATTACTATGGTATTTTTAAAAGGTAAATGCAACTTTGTCCTAATAAGCAGCAGTCTTCCTGTCTGTGTGTGTGTGTGTTTTTGTGTTGCCAAGTGTTGTTTCCTCTGCAGCCCCCCCCCTCCTCCTCCTCCTCCTCCTCCTCCTCCTCCTCCCTCTGCCAGCTGTGGCTTGCTTATATAACGTTTGTAGTCGGTTTTATTGGCTCTGCAGCAGTTAGACATCTCCAGCTCTGCAACAAGATCACATTGAATTTGTTGCAGCGATGAAATATGTCCTGTGTGCTGTGCGCAGCGCTAATGTTCCAGGGTTACAGTACCTGCACTGAAATACATTATAATATGATCTGCTCGCTGCTCTGCAGGCACCTGGACGAACCGCCTGTGTGTTTGGAGAAAGAACGCCGGAGAGAACGCGTCTCTCGTCGAGGTTATCGGGTCAAGACTCACATTGTTCTTGAAATTAAGTGCACAAGAAGTAGCTCTTATGTTCCTGACCTACCTTCACATCCTCCACTGTACCTGTGCTCGACTCTTAAAACTCTTAACTGAGCTGCACTCCAAAGAGAACTGTTGGGTTGGTGGTTAAAAAAAAAAAAAAAAAAAAAAAAAAGGTCACATGTGGCCAAGTGTGAGCGCAGCTTCATTTATCATCCTCGTTTACTGTGTTGGATGAGGTGTTGCTTTTTTTTTTTTTTCAAGTTTACATCCGCAGAGGTGTGTCGTAGTGTTTTTGTTTGCTTTCTTTTTTCTTTTCAGTCAAGTCTTTAGGGATAGAAAGTGTCTCATGCTGTATGTATTTTGGGCTGTATCAATAGACTTTTGATACACAGAATATTAGTGTTAAAAATACGAGCCACTGAGTCGATTGATTGTTCAACATATGAAATATGGACCTCAGAGTCTTCCCTATTACATCTCGGTCGGGTAAGTTATAAAGAGGGAATATTGTCAATTAATAATGATATAAAATCTGTGTCACCTTGGGCTCTGGGGAACTGTGACGGACTATTTTCTGCCATTTACTAAACTACTGTATGTGTTTAATCAATAATCAAGAGATGAGCTGATAATGAGAATGATAATTTGTTGCAGCTCTGATTCGGTTCATCCTCCACATTTCCACTACTTGTAAATTCCAGCAAGACATTTATCACCTGACCACAGTTTGTGGTGTAAAACATTTCTATCATCAGTTATAATGAAGCAAAGCAAATGACCTTAAACTTGAGGTGATAGTTGGTACAAGACGCATCGGTTCTAGCGTCTACCACTACTTTTTTTATAAGAGTCCGTTAAATTAATTTAATGAAAACAAAGGATTACAGAAGCGAAATGTCGTAAAGTAAAATCAGTTACTGAACACTGTACAACATCCCGGCTCTGCAGCAATATGACACACATCCTGCTCTAAACAGCATCGAAATCTAATTTACCAGATCTGCACACACAATGGAAAATGTTCTCTTCTGTTAACATTCATAAAGGCCAGCGTTCATGTTCCTACACAACGTAACGTAAAGCCTTAATGTGTGAGGCGAGGCTTCATACTGCAAATAAATTAGGTAATTTACAAAAATGTGTGTCCATATCGGGAAAAAGAAGATCTCATTACCTGAAGGTCATACCGAGAGGATCTCCTCTTACATACTGTCCTATTTACAACTTTCGATTTCATATACTCCTACTAATACATTATTGTTTTGTCTTCATTAGTTTTGGGGGATTTTGTGCAGTCGTACTTTTAGTTTGGATAGATAATTTTGGAACAAAACTCTCCCAAGTGTTGGAGAATGTGTGATCCCAGCACTTGGATTATTATGAGAGAGTCTGTCTTGCCTTTTGTTGTCAGATCAAATGTTAGTCACAAAAGCTTTGTATGAGAGAACAAGGCTGCTATTTTTTTTTTTTTTTTTTTTTTAACTTCCCCTCCCGCCTGCTGCAAGCTCGCAGGATTGCACAGGATATTATTTGAAGTCTTGTGTGAACATAAAAGCCTGCTCATAAAAGTTCCCCGCAGTGAAAACGACCTAAATAAACACAGCCCTAAAATAATCCCCTTCCCCGGGTTCATCTAACCTCCCTCAAAATGGAGGAACGGGGGGAACAGGAGAGGCTGGAGGAGGCATTAGGGAGAGAATACCTGAGGGATGTGATGGTTTGGAGTACCAGAGCGCTGCCATTTGGTGGATGTTTTTGTCCGTAGTGCATTACAGCGGCATGAGTGGTTGCATTTTTAGCAAAGGTGCAGTCTGACCTCCGACTCACATAGTCTCACTGGGAATGAAACCAGTATTCCTGAAAATGATTTTGTCTTACTGCAAACGAAAATTATGATGAAAAATATTTGTTTTTCCCCGACGAAAACAAGACTAAAACTAAACAAAAAGTCACCTTTTGAAAATGAGAACGTGAATGATAAAGTGAAAGATGGACAAATGAGAATAATGCTGTGTCTCAAATCGCTTCACTTCTGTACTTACACTTAACATTTTGAGTTCATAAGTGCGTTCACACTGAGAAAAAAGTTGAGTGTGGAACTATGGACACTTCTCGCCCTCAATGGTCGCCATCTTGGCTACGTAGCGGAAGGGGAGGGACCACTTTTCAAACTGGAAATGGTGGCCGAGTACGTTGTAACTACGGTGAACATCGCCGCATTATACAAATGTAAAGCTGTGTCTCAAATCCCATGCTTCTGTTAGTACACTTTCATGTAGTACACTATGTACTTACTGGCGTAGTGCACAAATTTTGACAGGGTAGTGTTGTCTCAAATCAAACACAGCCGTTGTGCACTTACCGGAAATGACGATCGCAAATTAGCGTTAGCTAGCGTTAGCATTAGCGTTATCGTATGTGATTTGACATGCAGCTCTACTCTCCAGAGACTCAAAACATGATCGCTGTTATTAGTCTTTGGAGTCGTTCCAAACAAACTAATGTGACCAAACTCTTCATATGAAGTAACCCTTGAACTGAGGTTTACAGCACAGAGGAATAAGATATATCAGGCTTTGGATACACACACACAACACTTGTTACTAGATCAGTTCATTGTTGGTTTGGCTCTGCACATGAGATTCATCGACAATAAAAAAAAAAAAAAAAAAAAAAAAAAAAATATATATATATATATATATATATATATATATATGTATATATAGAAAAGCGCCAGCCTTATCCTTTAACGAATCCGGCTATTTTGCCAACCTGGAACTGGACCAGGAATCAGAACACATCCCCACCAGAAAGCCCTGCGTGAAATTGGCTTTTCTCTCTCTTGAAATTCAACCTTTTAATCGTAGCAGAGTCGGTGCCCGGCTCAACCCCCCCCCTTCAGTTCTACATTAACAACCACTACATTTGTAACATATCACTACACCATGAACCTAATTCAGCTCTCATCGCATAATCGTTGCAAACATTTGTCTTTAACTGGAGTTTAATGATGTCAATTGCAATTTAGTAAAAAATAAAATCTCGCAGGGTTTTTTGTTCTCCATTAAAGATCTGAGGTTGGAGTGTGTCGTTTTCATTTATTGTTTCATAGTGTGGGCGTTGTGAAGCCCTTTGAGACTGTAACTGTTATTAAGGGTTATGCAAATAAACTTGACACATAGGGAGTAGATGTGTTTAAAGCACCCAGTGTTTTTAATCGTTCGCTGTGCTGGATTTTATTTATGTAAATCATGTGAGTACTACTCTAAGAGTTGTGTAGGAAAGTCCTTTTGCTTACATGTTCTCTCTCTCTCTCTCTCTCTCTCTCTCTGGCCTGCTTTTTTTTTTTTTTTTTTTAATCAGCATTGTCTTTTTGTCACATGCTGAGCTCACCATCTGCCGCTACTGCAGCACCGTCAACGTCCTTAAAAAGTCATTGCTGTATTCTTAATTATCTTCGTTTAATCACATCCCCTCTTCAGGGAGATGAAAGGTTATTAGAAAATGAGCCTGCGTGGGGAATGTATTAAAACTGCAGCAGAATACTGTATGCTAGTATATAGAAGCATGGACGCTACTGTAGGTGCTGTTGTTCTTGTGCCATATGTGTCAGTACTTACTGTTTTTTTTATGAAATTTTGGCTGAAATGTGAGATCAGGTGCCGTCGTCGTGTCCACACTCGACTGCCTGGTGTTTGTCTGGCAGTATTATGTCTGAATTACTTTCTCCTGTTCTCCCTGCTCATCATGTTCTGATTGTTTGCACTTTCCACCTAAATTACGTCTGGTCTGTGATAGATTTTGGATGACGGTGCAAGCCTGACAACTTCCACATCTTGTTCTAAAGATTTGCAAGAAGATACAAAACATTGTGTTTAACCCAGAACAGAAACAGGGAGCGTTTAAGTATTGTTGAAGTCTAATCTGTTGAAGAGTTTCCTCAGCCAGCATTTCATTCCCTTCTCTTTCTCCCCATGTTAAAAACAAGTCTGGATCTCTAGTGTGAAATGGTTATGACACAAGCTTTGGAAAAAAATACCACTTTTGTCCAACATTGACAGTCTGTAACCCATCGGCTCTACATGCTAGCATCTGACTATAAATCAAAAAAACATGATTTCCTGCATTGTAATCAGATTAAATTCATCATTTGAGAAAAATGTGAAACGTGAAATTGGAATTTCAGCCATGAAACATATCTAGTGGCTCATCATCGGCCGTGTGTAGGCAGACCAGATCCCTGGTTGCTCCTTTGTCAGAATGCTGCTGAGAATGCAAACATTTAACACAGTACATGAGGATTTAATGGAGATTAATTAAAGTAAAATTGAATGCATTGAACAGAGGGTTTGCAGATTTTGCTTTTTTTTTCCCAAAGCTGAAGTTGATTGTTGGAGCAGCTGATAACAGCACAGTGCAGTCAGTGTTTAACCTGATTTTAACAGCACAATATTTTCAACAGTTAACAGATTCTACAGGAATAAAAAGTTAAAAAGTCCTTTATATACACAACATTGATATTGTGTTGATGTACAAGTGACATTTCATACATTTTACCTACAACTTAGTTCACAATTTATAATTTCTGAATTGTTTTGCATCTAAACTGGTCACTCGAATTGGTATAAAGTAATCTATGACATATCTGCCACCGGAAGTAGTTGTAAATACTAGGGCTGTAGTTTCCTGGTCGATTAGTTGGTCGATATGCTCTCGTCTGACCAAATTCTCATTGGTCGAATAATCTCCGTGTTACTTTCATAAGGAGAAAAGTGCGACATTAACAGCCTTCCAGGATTAATCCATTATTTCCTGCGGCGGGAGGGACAGACTAACAAATTACCTGTGAAAACAACGGGGGTGTATTCAAAACACCCCCGTTGTTTTCACAACTTTGAACTCGTCCAACCTAACGGAGACTGCTGGGTCTAACTGTACTCAACGTTTACTGAATCAGTGTTTCTCCTATAATTATAACAACAAGAACTCCCGCCAGGCCAAAAAAATATTTTTAATGTCAAAAATAACGCCAAATATCCATTGATTCGGAAATCAATAGTGTTTGGGAGTGTCTGTGCAGCGCTGTTCCGGTACGTGAGTCAACCTCTGTGTCGTTGCCTGGGAAACTATTGGTAGCGTAACTCCGTTAAGGAATACGCCATTGCGTAGTACGTTTGCGTAGCGAGCGGGAAAGGGTGAGCGGCAGGAAAGTGACGGTGGATACGAGCGGAGCAGAGGAAAAGGTTAGCAGTTGTCAGTCTGGCAGTAAATGTACAGTTCAGACTCCGGTGTTTAACAGTTAATAAATGCTAAAAAGTCAAGTCTGTTGTTTCCCCAAGTGCTGGAAAAGTGAAGGGGGTTAGCTCCAAAGTTAGAAGCAATGGGTTAGCCTAACCGACGCGGAGAAATGTGTGACTGCGGAGTTCACTGTGCACTCTCTCCCGTTACAGCCGACCCCCCCCCCCCCTAGTAAATACATCATCTCTCCTTCGTCGTCCTCCCCATCACCTGTCATCAACAGTCAATTAAGTTACATGTTCTCATCAGAGACGTCTTAACCAGCTTAGTGTGTTGATGCAGCAGAAATATGGAGTGAAGAGGTGATTTATTATCGAACTGAACCGTGTGGAAGAAACACGACTGTGTATTCCTTCTCTTCTCGTTCTCAGTGTGAGAATAAATAAGACTTGTTTGCATTCATGTGTTGCGTTCCTGCTCTCACACCAGCGTCCTCCATTATTGAGCAGTTGTAAATGCTTTGAAGTTTTGGGTGTTTGGGGAGTTTTTGTTCCAAAATGAGCTGGAACGTGCGGCTTTTCAAAGGCAGAAAATCTCAGCAGCTCGCAGAGTAATTGTTGTGTGGTATCGATCGATATCCCCTTTTACTGATATTTCTCTTCAGACAATAGTAGTCTGTGTTTATTTTGTGTTTAAAACGAGCCTACTACAAAAAAGAGACTTTCAGTGAGTAAAGGCAGAGCTGTAGCAGTGAACGTCGTCAGCTTGCTCTGCTCCGTCATTGAAAACAAGGTCAAGGTGACGGAGAATCTAATTGACGCTCGGCTCGACCCCGCTGATTCCCCCCGAGAGGTTATACAGCAGCAGCAGCAGTACTCTCTCTCTCTCTCTCTCTCTCTCTCTCTCTCTCTCTCTCTCTCTCTCTCTCTCTCTCTCTCTCTCTCTCTCTCTCTCTCTCTCTCTCTCTCTCTCTCTCTCTCTCTCTCTCTCCACCACATGGCTACACCACAGGCTTCAGCTCACATCTCATTAGTGTTTGACCGCGTGGGCAAAGCTGCAGCTTCACCTAATACATTTAGTGGTGAGAAAATATTCTGCTTAATTTAATTAATGTGTTAGTTTGAGTCTGTGGCCAGATGAAATTAAAACAATTGCACAACAGCATCAGAATTTAAAAACTATTGTTAAAGGCCAGTTTATTTTTAATCATAATAACAAGCAAGTTTTTAGAGTTTACCATATTAAACATGAATCATCTGTTCTGTAAAACCATGAACTCATCACAGAAGAGCATGAATAGTCATCCTAATGGTGACAGATCCACTTTAATGCAGGAGATGTGTACCAGAGGCAGGAGGGAAGTTTATTCAGTGTAAATAAATGAGACTAGTTTTACCGGAAACCTTTGCAGTCCGGGCCAGATGACACTGTGTGCTGTAGATGACAAGAAGAAGAAAAGCTGCAGGAACATTTTAACATAACTGAGTACATCAGAAAGAAACTGTTTGGTTTAAATAGTTGTTTTGTGAGGTAGAAATGCACTGTATTAAAATATGAGAGTGCAGTTATGAGTCCGAGTGACTCTTTAGGTCTTTTTCTTGTTCATACAGTTGGATGTTCTCTTCTTCTCTGTGCTGAATGATGTATGTTCACATTCATCAAAGTTTCTCACCTTAAATCTCAGTTTAACACGTGAACCTACGAGCAGGATCTGTGACATCACAGCTAGTTTGGAGCCAATCGTGGTCCAGTATGCAACTTATACAAATGTGATGCGGAAACTTGAAGCCTCCAGTGCACAAACACTGAGAATGAACTTCACTGTGAAGAGACATCTTGTATCCAGCAGTTACAAATTAAATATATTTACATATTCATAGATTCTGGATCTTTACACGAGGGAGAAGGAGGAGATGTAGTTTTAAGAATTCTTAACGAGAGAATTTTCCACTTTTTTGTGGAACAAATGTATCAGACATGAACTAGTCTCCAACACCCTGATATTTATTCTCTATATCATTATTTTTTTCATACATAATACAGCCGCACTTATCAGTATAGTACTGCAGTGAAACTATTAAAGTTATGTAAATGTTTTCTAGCTGTATGAAGTAGATACAGCCTGCATCACTGCTGTCTTGTGATGGTTTTTTCTGTAATATAAAGTCATAAAGTGGAAACATCCTTCCACATATGTTCGGTTTGGTCCTCGTAGTTCTAATGAAGAGAAACCTTAATGCTATAATATACAATAACATGTCAGACAATAGTTTTATCTCCATCTTTGTGTCAACAGCTTGTTTTTGTACCTTTCCTGTTTCAACGTGACAAAGCTCCAGTTTTGTGTGGAAAAACTTTTATAACTCGTGACCTTTGACACAGTCAACAGTATCTGCATCATCATCGTATTAATGAATGACTGATGTTTCTTATATTAAAGCAGCCTGGTTTCAAATCAAGTATTTCTCTGTAATATCAAACATTTTTGATTAAGAAAAGAAACTATTCTGAAGTGATAAATTAATAGTTTACCACCTAAAAACTTTATCAGAGTAGTTTGATCAGAGTTGATTGAGAGCAGCGTTTCCCTTCAAACATCAGCAAACCGTCCAACAACTGTCATCAGATTCTTTGATTCTTTGGTCGTTTTCATGAAACATTTTAAAGCTGAGAGGAAAGTGGCACCAAACTGGGTGAGCCAGGATAAATGTCTAAAAATAGGGTGAATGTCAGTCACAACTTTAAGACTCTTAAGATTTTGATCTTGAATAATTTAATAATTTATGAAGCATTTTAGCACTAAAAGTAACTTTGTGATGTCTGAGAGAAGTTAGATGACGTCCAGAGGGACTCCGAAGTCTGGAAAACCTGCTCACAGTCATGTCCTCATCTCATTAGAGGTCAAAACACTGGAAATCAAGCTTTTCATCACTTCTGCAGCTCTGAAGTCAACATTGTTCTACAGTTCAGTATAAGGAGGCGAATGTCAACATACTGCAGTGTTCTTGTCTGAAGCTGTTTATCATGGTTCTTAATGCTAACACACAGCATACAGTTAGGATTTAGACTTGTGTTTCTAACTTTGTGTTCATCCCTTTCCTGTTTTGACATGACAAAGCCCACTGTGCACAGATCCAGCTCTGTAAAGTAATGATTTTCCCAGTTTGGTGTGGAAGAACTTGACTGGTCTGGTCCAACACCTTTAGGATGAACTGGAACTAGACTGTGAGCCAGATCGTATCACCAAAAACTCACTAATGCTCTTGTGTCTGAATGGGAGGAAATCCCTGCAGTCAGGTTCCAACATCTAGTAGAAAGTCTGAAACTAGAGCTGCAGATAACTATAAGTTTCATTATCAATTATTGTTTTGTTTATAAAATATCAGAAAATAGTGAAAAATGCTCGTTTTATTACATTTCAAACGTCTTGTGTCTGATCAACAGTCCAAAATCCAAACATTCACTTTGATATCATGTGTGACAAAGTAAAGCCTGTAATCATCGCTTTAAAAACGGACTAAAATGATTATTTGATTATGAAAACAGTCGCAGATCAATTGTCTGTCGATCAACTAATAAATTAATGGACCGATTGTTGCAGCTCCACCTGAAACCAGAAGAGTTTTTGTAGAATCAGTATGGATCTGATGTAGCAGAAAGTTTAAGTTTAAACAAGGAAAAAAGTTCAACTCCTTCAGTCTGCTGAAAGCCATTTAAACCCAAATCTAATATTTCTGAATAATTTATCAGTTTTGGTTTCTTGAGTTTTTTTTAAATCCAAAGTTGTTATGCAGATGTTGATAAAAAAAAATGTTTTGTTATTAATAGTCGTCACATATGGAGCACAGCGGTTAGAAATATGACATTTGGGATTATCATTTCAGCTTCGATAATGCAGCTCTTCATTTGAAGCATTTAGCTGATGCCTTTTTTCAGAGCAGCTTAGAATAAGCTGTAAATCCTGGATCACCCACATTATAAGTAACAAATAGCACAATACAAGGGTTAAAGCTGCATCTCTGAGGCATCAGATGGAGAAACTTGTGTCCTCTGTTTGTTTGTTTGTATAACAGAGGAATGTCAGCTGGTTGGAATTTATATGTTATATATATATTTTTTTTTTTTTTCTTCCTGCAGTAAGACTGTGAAGACACCGGAGCGAGGGGCCGACAGCCGAGAGACGTCGGACTGCATGAAGAGGTTGAGTGACGGGACCCTGGTCCTCTCCTAGACCCCTCCCACCACCTCCACACCGCCTGGACATGGTGAGTCTGTTCACGTCGTTTCACTCCTGTAACAATGCCGACTTCTTTCATCCGTTGCAGCTTATGGAGACTTTAATGTTCCTCTCGGTGATACCTGGTGCACAGAGGAGGGAGAGCGGTCTTAATTAATGAGCGTTGTGGGCGTGAGGGAACCCGCTGATAGTTTTTCGCATCTTATTAATCATTTAAACGCTGTGAGGGAGGATAAATCCTGCTGACTGTTTTTATAAAGTAAAGCCACTTGAGGGCAGTGAAGATAAATTGTGAGCATAACACTGAAGTATCATCACCTTTTTATGATGATATGTTGAACTTTAGTAGAGCCGCAACAATTAGTCAACTGATGAGTCGATCAGCAGAAAAATAATCAGAAACTATTTTTATTGTCGGTTAATAGTTTCAGTCATTTTTAAAGCAGAAGGTGCCAAATGTTTCCCACTTCCAGCTTGTTATTTGTGAGGATTTGCTGCAGTTTTTGGTCTTTTTATGATATTAAATTCAATATATCTGGAATTTGGACAGTTGGTTGAACAAAACAGGCAATTTGATGACATCACTCTGGGCTTTTAGAGACTTACAAACAGTTTTTCAGCTACAGCTAACTGTTAATTATCAACATATTCATACATGTCAGTGTGTAATATGTTGGTTGTGGTTGGTAGTGATGAACCTACAGAGACTCTGCAGCTCCTCTCGGCTTTACGGAGCTTTACAGTGAGTTTCAGCTCATTGTTTATCTGTCCAGCTGCGACTTAACTGTTTTGTTCACTCTCAGTGTCTCATAGCGTCGTTTTGGTTGCAGCAGGCAGCTGTTTTCAGAGAAGAAGCTGTAAAACTTCACCGTACACTACCTGCTCAGCACCAAACAGCAAACACACACAGTTAGCTGAAAAGGTTTTTTGAGACTAAATCAATGTATCATGAAAACACAGCCAGTCATAACAACACTAATGATTATCTATCTCAGTGTGTAGAAGTGTTTGGAGCAGTTAGTTTATTATAGAAACTGTTTTCACTCAATAACAGACTGTCAATCACAGGTAGAGATCAATAATATTCTTTAGAGAAGGGCTTCACAGATGCTCGCTAGTCTTCATCAACCCTGCATGTGTCAGATGTGTCATCCTCCAGAGTTATATCACATAGAAACCAAAACCTTAAAGGAATCGTTTCTGACGTGTGCGTCAGATGTAAGTAAACGGCATCCACCGTCAAAACCCTGCAGTGCAATTAATTAAAGCAGCGAATGTCATTATCTTCTAATTGCGGCACGTAGCCGAACTCCCAGCTGTCTTGTAGGTAACAAATAAAAAGAGCCAGCCTGATACCGGGCCGGGCACGCGTCCAGGATCCTCGCTGTGAAAGTCGTAATCTTTCATTTAGATCTTGTTAATGTTTGTGTGTACGTTTGTGTGTTTACGGTTGTTGACGCTGCCCACACTTGCTGCTACACAACCTCGGATGCCCCCCCCTCACCTCCCCCCCCCCCCTTCCCCTCCCGGCAGTTCAGCGAGAGATTAGCTAGGTCGTGATGAATGACCCTCACAACTCCAGCACAAGCCCCCAAGACTCGTGGCCATGAATTATTAAAGCACCATCATAAATAACTCAACGTAATGAGGGGTGCTTACACGCTGCAGGCGGGAGGGAGGGAGAGAGAGAGAGAGAGAGAGAGAGAGGGAAGAGAGGTTTGGTAGCTGAGGAGGAAGAGATGATTGAGAGAGAGATAGCAGTTTGACCTTGGACTGATGCTCGGCGTGATGCCGGGCCCGGCGGACGGACGCGCTCAGGCTTGGTAAAAACGAGCACCGAGCTAATTTTGCACATCAGCCCTTTTTTCTTCTTCTCTCTCTCTCTCTCTCTCTCTCTCTCTCTCTCTCTCTCTCGCCTCAGAGAGACGGGCTCCATCCCTAAGTACATGTCATAAATGTTAATGTTAAGTAACGGCGGCTGTAACTAGGTCACGCACAGATTGGCAGCAGCTCAGGTCGCTTCAGGTTTTGCTGTCACCGCACAGACTGTGACGGGTGTTTCTGACACCAGAGCCGGCCAACGCCAAAAAAAAAAAAAATAAAGCTCCTGAGTTCTCACTGACCCGTCTGAGGAGGAGGAAGAGGAGGATGATGAAGGAAAAAAACACCAGACGCCGAATTAAAAACAGTTTGTTTAAGTTCAAAGACATTTTATTTTGCTGTGAATTTATTCAGCTTCCTCCAGCAAGTTAACAGTCAACATTTCTAGATTAGTTTGTCTATAATTACCCAGAACCAGCTGCTTTGATGACAATGATAATCCTTTTTTTTTTTTTTAAAATATAAATTTTGTTTTTCATTCTGTCAACATAACTTTAGTCAGTTTAGTAAGTTTGCAATTTGCGAATCAATTGAGAATCGTAGCAGATAAGAAGTATCTTTAGTTCCAGTTCATCCTAAAGGTGTTGGACCAGACCAGTCAAGTTCTTCCACACCAAACTGGGAAGTTTAAATCCTAACTGTATGCTGTATGTTAGCATTAAGAACCATGATAAACAGCTTCAGTCAAGAACACTGCAGCATGTTGACATTCGCCTCCTTATACTGAACTGTAGAACAATGTTGACTTCAGCGCTGCAGAAGTGATGAAAAGCTTGATTTCCAGTGTTTTGACCTCTAATGAGATGAGGACGTGACTGTGAGCAGGTTTTTACAGACTTTGGAGTCCTCTGGACGTCATCTAACTTCTCTCAGACATCACAAGTTACTTTTAGTGCTAAAATGCTTCATAAATTATTAAATTATTCAAGATCAAAATCTTAAGAGTCTTAAAGTTGTGACTGACATTCACCCTATTTTTTAGACATTTATCCTGGCTCACCCAGTTTGGTGCCACTTTCCTTTCAGCTTTAAAATGTTTCATGAAAACGACCAAAGAATCAAAGAATCTGATGACAGTTGTTGGACGGTTTGCTGATGTTGGAAGTGAAACGCTGCTCTCAATCAACTCTGATCAAACTACTCTGATAAAGTTTTTAGGTGGTAAACTATTAATTTATCACTTCAGAATAGTTTCTTTTCTTAATCAAAAATGTTTGATATTACAGAGAAATACTTGATTTGAAACCAGGCTGCTTTAATATAAGAAACATCAGTCATTCATTAATATAATGATGATGCAGATACTGTAGATGATGTCAAAAGTCACAGGTTTGATTCCTTCAGAGGCCCGTTAACGTCCATCAGCAGCCGTGTTTCCTCTCTGACTCTCCGTCTGCTCTGATTCACGCTGGATGTGAGGATCAGCTGACTAAAATAAAAACAATAACGTCTCTCTCTCTCTCTTTTCTCTCCCCACTCGTCTGAAACCAGAGGTCGTTCCGATCGTTCGCAAACGACGACCGCCACGTCATGGCCAAGCATGCCGGCGTTTATCCGACGCCGGAGGAGCTGGAGGCCGTCCAGGCGCTGGTGTCCACCGTGGAGGGTGCCCTGAAGAAAGTCTCCGATTGGATGGACGGCCTCAACAAAAACTCAGGGAAGACCTCGACCAACGGCGAAGCCGCCGATGACAAAGCGGAGGAAGACGCCGCCGATACAAAGTACGTCCCTGCTGCTTTTCATCTTTTTCATACAAACAGTTCAGTTTTTCATCTCACTGCTCAGTGGGCGTTTTAAGCTTATAGGGAAAAATATAAGATGAAGTGAATTTATTGCTCGTTCCAGTTTAGTTTCAGACTCCGCTGCCAGATCGTTTCCCTCCATAAAAACCAGGTTCTGCAGTATATCTTCATCGGGGACAATTCATGTGATGATTGGATGATTAAACTCGCTCAACAAACACTCATAAATCGCCAACATTTGGCTGGTGGCCCAAACATCTGTGTATTAACAAGACATCTCTTGTGGTGGTTCAGGGAGGAGCTGATAGCGCACACAAGCAGGACTGAAGAAGAGAATATATACTGTTGATTTGTGGGTGAAGGTCGAGACTGGAGCTGCGAGGATCAGTCGATTAATCGGTCACATGTGAACACGTCAGCGTATAAACAGAGCCGAGCGCACCGTCAGTCCATTTAGCAGCATATCAAGGTTTTCATTCACATCTTGTAGTTTCTCTGCGCAGATACTTTTGGTTTTAAAGACATGTCCGTCTGTGAGATTTCTGTTCCCACTACAGCACGACGGATGCGAGCAGAATTCAGCTTTTTGCTCCTCAGAGCGGAAAATTTTTTGGATATAAACAATTCAACAGCAGCGTGTCTTCCCAGGAACCGAGTCCCCGCAGACCTCGCTGTCAACAGGTGTTAAAGAGACTGTTTCTTTAGTAGAAAGTAGTTTGAGTGAAAAAATGTTGACAGCGAGGTTTCATCTGGAGCAACACAAACACTTTCCTGAAAGATGACGCTGCTGTTGAAAGTTTTCAGTACTTTCAGATGTTTTGTAGTGGAGGCAGAAATGAGAGAGAATCTCCAAACCTGGAAAAATAAAACCAAAACTCATCTGCATGATTAGATACCAGCAGAGGTGAGTTATAACACTTTAAGGCAGAACTACAGATCAGATATACGGACTACGAGGATGTGACAGTAACCTTTGCTTTGTTAGATCACTAACTACTCTCATCTCTTCATAACGTGTCTTCAGTGTAAGAAAAAGGGGACAAAATCCACCGTCCTTGTCCCAGAGTTCAGCTGAAGCTCCGGCAGTTTGCCAAATCTTTTTTACTAATGTGTGTCTCTCAGGGAGGTGTTTGGAGAGGCATATAAAAGTTTGTCGGTGTGACAAAATCTGAGCAATAAACTTTGAACATCTGTGCAGATTCTCAGACATCAACGTCATCTTTGAGAAACTGTTTTCTCGCTCTTGAAGATGAGTCCAGTTGACCTTCTGGTTAAACTTTTACACGACTACGAGACGCCGCAGTCTCTGGTGGCCTGATGGTTAAAGCACACACCACATAACCACGACGCCCACGGTTCAACTACTGGCCGAGGGACCTGTGTTGCAAAAGATAATCTTAAAAAACAACTTTTGCACAACCAGGATGAAGATACACAGTTGATTAATCTAAATCTGCTTCAGCTGAACTTTAAAATGTATTTCTGCACAGAACAAAGACTGTGGATTCTGCATCATGTCTGACAGTGTTTATGCATTAGGAAGGAATCACTTCACAGCCAGTATAGACAGGAGAGTTCATTACTGGAACCAGTAAGTCTGTCAGTGTACAGTACATATGGCAGGTGAATCCTGGGGGATCTGAACCGTTCCTCTCATAGTGGTTCCCAGACGCTGCTGTCCAGTATCCGAGTATCTGAGGACCTGTGTGTGTGTGTGTTTAACCTCCTCTGATCTCTCTGACGCCGCCTCTCATTGGTCTGCTCCCCGCAGGCCGGACGGGACGTCGGTGCTGTGCGGGGTGACGCGTGTCGGCCTGGTGGCCAAAGGCCTGCTGATCAAAGGGGACATGGACCTGGAACTGGTGCTGATGTGTAGAGAGAAACCCACCAAGCTGCTGCTGTACACCATCAGCGCCAACCTCCCCCTGCAGATCCAGGTACAGTGAGCCACACCTCCAGCACTGCGGCGTTCAGCACTCTGCATCCAGAATGAGCCATGAAAGCACCGCTGAGGAAGCAACCTCGGGGTGGGGAGGCATTAAAAAAAAAACATCTATGTGATCTGAGCTCCAGTAGAGACTCTCGTCCACAGAGAGCACGACTAGAAGAGCTTCATATGAGAGATAAAAGTTTGTGACATTGAGAAGAGACGTGCTGACACCCTGAAGTCAAGCAGAACATAATAATAATAATAATAGAAGTGGAGAAATGCCAACACATGTAGTGGACAGTATTTAAATACAGATAATATATATACAGCACATTCAGAATTTTGCATTTTATATACATTGACTTTTGGATTAAAAAGAAATTTGAAAAAGTTTAAAACACACAGTGCATCTTAATTAAAAGACATTTTTCAATCAGAATCATAATTTACTCTCAGTAGCCATCAGATATGAACATGTCAGTTATACAGTTGAAATCCTGACAAATGTGTAGACAAAATAAAAAATCCTCAAAAATCAATAAGCTAATAAATGCAGGTGTTCAAATTGCATTTTATTCGACCAACAGTTAAAAAGATTCATACATAACTGCACATATAAAAGCATCAAATTCTCACATTTGAAAAGCTGGAATCAACATATTTTTGGTGCTTTTGCTTTAAAAAAAATTACTAAAATGATGAATAAATTATCAAAGTAATTGACAATCATAATTTTGTCAATCATATAATCGATTAAGTGACTAGTTGTTGCAGCTCTAGTTTGAAATATACAGTTAAATATGAGCAAAGGAATCAGAGCTGCAGATCATAACATCACTTGTGAAGCAATAACAATATATAACATGTATGTAAAGAAAATCCACTCAGTCATGTGAAATCTCTCTCCCAGTTATGAACTGGTTCTCATTAACAGCTTCCATCACTCAGCAGTGGAAGAGCGATGAGTGCACTCATGATCGGACGCTTCCTACACTCAGCATCCAATCTAGTCTAATACACCACATATATGACACTTCCTGTTTCATCTCCAGCAAAACTATCGCACACATATATTCATTTATATTACTGATATTTTACAAGCTGCAACCTCCGGGGCTGTAAAATGAAGCCGATGTGGAAGTGCCAAAAACTGCAGTTCCTTGAACGACCACTTGAGGCTCCAAAAGCGAGTCAATCCCCATAGACCTCCATGTTAAAATACCCAACTTTACAGCAGAAATAAACATGTTTACAGCCTGGTACAAACAACGGTTTTGGTCTCAGTAGGTAATTTCCTCTTTCATGACAACTGTACGGGGGGTGAATTTTATATAACTCACCCATTTAAACTTTATTAAGCCGTAAAGTTCTGCATAATAAAGGACATGGCTGCTTTGAGTGACAGGTCCGCCAGCCGCTAGGTGGCTCACTTTGAGCTTCAAAACCGCTCTTCAGAAACCAACAGGTGACGTCACGGAAACTACGTCCATATTTTTATACAGTCTATGATATTTTGTCCAGAACTGATTAACAAACTCATTGAGTGGAGATAAAATACTCCTAGAAGATCAGATGATAATTAGAACCAGTACAAACCAGTACAGAAAACCTGAATGGGGAAAAACATTAATTTATCCTCAGAATTATGATGTTTTATAGAAATGTTTGGGGGAAATAAGTAATTTCTCAAGGGGCAGTGAGTGTTTTTTCCTTCTTAAACCAGATGAAAGGATTATTTTTAGTGGGGGAGGGGGAGGGGGGGGGGGGGTGATGTGAAGTGGATATGATATGAGAAGGAAGTAGCCTGTGCTGCTGAGACAATACTCCATTTATCTCTGCCGTCGTGTCTCCTTGAGATGTCTAAAGCTCCAGACTGCAGAATAATCTTCACAGCCAGACTTCTAACTGCTGGGATTCTCTCTTTCTTCCTTATTTCCACTGGAGATGATGCATCCCAACAACACCCAGGCTTTTCTTTTTAAATCCCACATTCCCAGTTCCACAGTCGTACAAACATGTCAATTTTTATCGAAGCCTTCAAATGGGTTTCCACACTCCCCCCCACCCCCCCACCCCCCCGCACAACCTCCCTAAAGCATCTAGCTAACGAACAAAAGCAGTGCCGGCATACACAGAGCCTAAATGTGCTTCCTGTGCCCCCCCCCCCCCCCCCCCCCCTCACCATCTCAGTTAATTACCTGCCATAGCTGCTGCGCGTGCTTCATCATCAAGGGAGGAAAGCGTTTGAAGCTCTCATTTCCTGGACCAAACTGGGAGAGATTGACAGGCAGAGTGCTGATGGATGGGGTCATTTCTCGCAGGGGATGAGATAGAGAGAGAGAGAGAGAGAGAGAGAGAGAGAGAGAACGCACTCGAAAACATGTCACTGAAGGCAACAACGAATCTTGAGGGGGGTAAAAAAAACAAAAAAAAAAACAAGATAGTTTGGCGTGCTGTGAATTGGCTGGCAATAACAACACGGAGGGGGGAGAAAACTCTGAATGAGATGTGGAGGAAAGCTGCATGTAAACACAAAGTGTCGGTGCCGCTTGTTGTTATGATAGGCTTGTTTACTAGTGGCAAGAAAATGCAGTTTTTGTCATTATTTTGTCTCTCAACAGCTAAAAAACATGATTTTTGTAAGCAAACTGGAACTTCTCAAATAAAAGCGAGTCTCAATTAATAATGTGCATTATAATGACTCATATACTGATAAAACTGATGCCAGCACAACAGATTCTCAGTCCTTAATTATCTCCAATTTATTTATGTTAGGCAATTGTCCAAAAATGCAGCACTTCCTGTTTATATTTCAAATTAAAATCCCTCCAGGAAAGGGAGGGATTAGTACCTCGTCGGACCTGAAACATTCCTGTAACGCTTTTCGACACTGAATTGTGTGAGATTAATGTGAATATAACAGCAGCAGTAAAAGGTTAAACGTACAGAGAGAACTAAGACACACGTCTCATCATCTCCCACCTCAAAGGAAATAAAAGCGGTTCTGTCTGTACTAACTGTATCTAATAAATGATGAAACAGGTGAGAGAGGAAGTGGAGGTGAGCATCGTTAACAAAGTATTTCTGCTGTATTTCTTCCTTCATATTATATTTATTTTCAACTCATGTCAGTTTTCCAGCAGTAATAAGAGCTTCCTCTCGCGCACACAAGCTGCAAAATCTGTCCTGTCATGTCTAAACAAGGAACAGGAACGTCAAATAAACATCATCCTAACAGCCCGATGAAGGCATCGATGTTACATATTCAACCAGCAGATCAGACAACGTGGACGCTTCTTACTAAACTATGAGGAAACATATCTCTAAAACAAGTAGAGCTGCAACAACTAGACCAGTAGTAGAATGACTGGAAATGAATTGGCAACTATTTTGATCATTTTTCTTCTTCTGTGGTTTCTTTAGTCTTCTATGACAGTAAACTGAATATCTTTGGGTTTCAGGTTGCATCTTGGACCAAAAAACGAATCGATTAATCAAGAAAATGATTGTCAGACTGATCAATAATGAATATAATTGTTAG
This sequence comes from Thunnus albacares, assembly GCF_914725855.1. Lineage (NCBI taxonomy): Eukaryota > Metazoa > Chordata > Actinopteri > Scombriformes > Scombridae > Thunnus > Thunnus albacares. Next base: position 35,984,311 of record NC_058107.1, on the reverse strand, counting down.
TTTCAGATCTAAACACAAAGAAAACAAAGATTGAAAGCCTGTGAGGGTAAATAAATGACATCTATTTAAATATATTTGAGCTCTGAGCTCTGATTCATATGATTTGTGTGATTCTGCATGTTGTTCACAGAGTTTTGTCCTCGACACATTTTTCCAATAACGTAGCACAGCAGCAGCAACAGTCAGTGTGGCGACTGTGATATTCGATTTTTAATTAATGGTGCAGCTCCTGCCTTGCAGACAATGACGGAGGACAAATACGAGGTGCGGTCGTGCGTGCCCGAGGCAGCCATCCAGGTCTGCAGCACCAAAGACCCCCGACTCACGCTGAAGATCACCCTCTCCTCCTTAGCCATGAGGGAGGAGCACAGCACCACAGAAGAAGGTATTACCACCTCTCTTACTCCTCCTCCTCCTCTTCCTCCTCCAACCCCCTTTTTCCTCCTGCGCCTCCTACCTGAGAGGATGCTTCCCCTTTTGTTTTTATTTGACCTTTTTATACAAACAACAGAAGGCTGAGAGAGAGGAAGAAGAGGACAGGAAGTAGAATGAAATCTGAGCTAGAAACTGGAGACAATCTGGGGGGGGAAACGGGAAGGATGATACACCGAGAGGAAGGCTGAAAGCTGAGAGGGTAAAAAAAAAGTAGCAGGGATGATATGGATCTGGGTCAAGTGTGGTGAAAATAGCAGATGGCCAGTGAAGGATGATTTCCACAGGGGGACGTGTTGAGTTTGGGGATTTACAAAAAAAAAAAAAATCAGGTGTCTTTTTTGTATCATCCTGCAAGAAAGGATTCAGCGATCCAAAATTAGAGTAGAGAAGCTGTTCCTTTTGGCTTGACTTGTTAAGAAATAGATCTATTTTTCAGGAATTTAATCCCCCTTCACATGAAGAGATGTAGTTTATTTAAAGTAATCCCTCAAACCAATAAGGTTATTTATCACTTTTTGACCTCGATTGACCAAACATCGATGTAAGTCAAGAGGGCGACGTTCAGCATCAGCGCTCCTACCGTGTTTTCCCTCAAACGGGAACGAAATTTAAGAGTCAGAAGTAAAGAGCCGCCATTACAGGAACAGCGAGTCCCATCGTGGTTCCCCGGAGAGAGAGAGAGAGAGATTGAGTCGAGCCGTCATAAAAGGTGGAGGTAGAGAAACGGATTCTGCCGAAAAACAGGAGAGCAGCTGTTGAGTGAAGAGTCACAACAAAGAAGGTTTAACATCCTGTCAGCAGAAACAAGGACAGGAAGGTGTGTTTTTGTCTCATTGACAGTGTGAAACCCCATAAACAACTCTCTCTCTCCTGTATACTCACACAAAACAAGAAGTCAAAATAAATGGATTATTCAGATTTTTTAGGATCGGTTCCTTGAAGAATCCTCTCATAACACTGGATTCACTTCCAGGTTGGAAAAAATACCCACATTCATTAAAGGAATATCTAATTAAGTCTTGAATCTGTACTTAGCAATGAATTAAACACTCAGACAGCAGCTTCTCATTTAATTCTCACTAATTAATGTTCTGCAACTCGTCCGAACGCCGAGATGTTGGAACTCGTCTAGTTAATACGTCCTCTGCAAACCAGCACATACCAGAGATTTTAGACCCGTCATATGATTAATAAACATAAAGTCTCGCCTTCCTTCACGAGAGGAGAAACATTTGTTTTGGCTGAAATATATAATCTGAATGACTTTGTTGTTTTAAATATGAGACAGATATGTAATTTACAGTAATCCAAAATGAATAGTCAGTTCAACGTATCACCATAATTATGGCTGAGAGGTTTTTTTTTTTTTTTTTTAGATTTTATGATTTATATTTTGGTGCAGCAGCTTCTATATTTCAGTCGTCGCCTACAGTAGGCTGTAATATTCTCTCCTCTAATATCTCGCTGACTGTCTCATCCCTCGACCGCCTTCATATTACTCATGGAGAACTTTAGAAAGATGTTTTTTAAGCATTTTAATCTTCCTCTATAAACTGTAGCGTCTCAGGCTTTTCAGCCAACAAAAGACACTAGACAGCAACAACAGCTGAGATGATCACATGATAATTATTATGTACAGAATTTCAAAATAAAACATTGCAGAAGCCCCACGAAGGCATTTCCTGTTCATCTCACCAAAACAAGAATGTTCTCCTCAACGTTCAGACAACCAGAACCAATCAGGGATCTTCTTTTTTACATTTTTTTCTTCCAATTAACAGATTGTTGAGCGGTACATTCCTTCACTGTAAATGAATTGAAACTCAGCACAGAAAACACAAACGCGGCTCCTCAGGAATGTCTTTTCTTTTACATACCTGTCCACATACCTCAGTCACCATCTCAACTGAATATTTCAGTTGTATTTATTTATTCTTTATATTCTGCACATTTACAGGTCTATATTTTTCATCTGGGGCTCCACTGGAATATTTTTTGCATGATTTACAGCTCAAAAAAAACCTCCTTATGTATCTCCATAATGGGCCTTTACCTCTCAAATACATCCGTACATGTCCGAGACAACATATAATCAGAAATACCTTCGCCTTAGCAACAACCTTAGCAACAAAGGCTACAGAACAGACAGCTGTTTATGGGCATGCATGACAATCTGATGTCAGCTTGTCTGCACAAAAAAACTCATTCAGAGCATGTTGAAGCCCTGGATTTTGACTTGCAGGGAACATATACGTTCACCTCAAGACTTATAATGTGCTGAGAGAAAGACACAATGCAAATGATCACTGTTAAGATGATAAGCATTAAGTAGAAGTGTGTTGAATTATTATTATTATTATATTGTATGTATACATCACAGAAAACCTTGTGATTAATATATAGGCAAAGAATATGTTAAAAGTAATCACACCAAGAGCACCGGACAAAATATAAGTGTGTTTATATTTAACGTCACCTTTTGTATTAAACTTCACTTAAAAAAAAGATTAAAAAAAAAAAAAAAAAACCTCAAGAAAGGATCAAGAAATAAGGATGTAAAATGGCAAGAGTAATAAGCCATAATGGTGTAAAGTGACCCTAAACAATTATAAAAAAAGGAAAAGAGCATGACTGGATAGAACCAAAACCTAGTTTAGAGATTTTGGGTCTGCAACAGATGATGTGAAGACATAATAATGGTGTAATTGGCTAGTATAGAGTTTGGACAAAAGGTTTGACCTATGGAGACCCAATTGGTATAAAAGACCATGTCCTAAGGCCAGGAACATATGTGATGAGCCTTTATATTGTTCTCCTTTTCGCTGCTCAGAACTCCTGATGATTCGTCCTTTTTTTAACATCAAAGAAAAGTTTTGTCCTTGAGCTGATCTGAAACTTTTTCTCAACTGAGATCCAAAGATTTATTCCGACAAAGTTTAGGAGCTTTGTCCATGTTTAGCAAAGATATCCGACATCATAACCGTGTATAAATCACAGTGTATCCCCTTTAAGTTACTTACAAGTACAGAAAGCTAATGAGATTTGAATGGATCCAGATTAATGCAGATTGAACAGGTAATGCTGTCAAAGCTCAACCCTGTCAGTGAACGTGTTGCATATGAGGGTTCTTCAAGGAAACTGTTGAGGTGTATTTAACTGGTGAGTAACCTGGTTGGATCTTAGACACCCCTGGTTTTTAGAGTTTTTTAACCTCGTCCTCTGCTCACTGACTGTTGGTTTTGTTGCCGTAGCTCCGCAGGTCAGCACGCTGTGTGGATTGACACATCTCTGCGGCCCCCGCTGCCGACGAGGCGCCCCCCCACCCAGCAGCAGGAAACCCCGGGTACAAGGGGCTTCCCCGACCAACCAAATCAAACCAACCCACTCACTCTCTGCCTCAGACATGCTCCTCTACCCCTCCTCCTACCCTTCCCCCCCCCCCACCCCCTTCCTCCCTCTGTTGACTGGACTTCTCTCTGGGTCACCATGAAATTCTGGTCCATGTCTTACTGCCGAGCACACAGACTAAAAGGACAAAACGACTACAGTACCCAGCAGTCTATGTCCAGATGCTTCAGCGCTGTAATTAACAGGGCTGACCCCTCTCTGTTGATCAGTTTTTATTGGCTCACCAATGACATTCATCCATAATTTCATGTTGTAAAAACTGTGTTAATTGAATTGATCTGATGTCCTGGTCTCTAATCAAAATTCCCCTAAGCTGATGATGTCAAGGAGAATTTAAGTGGGGGTTGTCCTTATCTGTATGTGGTCTTGACCTGTGAGTGATGGTTCCTTCATGGTCTGCCTCTGGGAAACCGGTTCCACGATCCATCCGGACAAAAGCAGGAAAACTGGGAAGACTTCTGGGAATCAAAGATATGACGATACAAGTCTGTAAAGTAAAATAACTTCACACTAAATTCTGAGTTTGTCACACAAGAGCTGAGAAAAACTTTCTTGTTTCATGTATTTTTTTGTCCCAGTTAATATTTTTTGTAAGGGATATGTATATGGAGGCTGCAGTGTGCCACCAGAATTATTAGATATTAGCACACAGATTTTTAAGTTTTAACTACGTCTTAAAATTAAAGCGAGCTGTGCATTAACATTAACCTTAAATGTTAAGGCGGGAGACAAATTAATTGTGAGATGGAATAAAATAAGAAATGTAAAATTAATATCCTCTTTTAAAATTGTTTTTACGATTCCATTAAAAAAATTTATTATTAAAGGGGCACTCTCATTGATTTTACACATCAAGTTTAGTGTTTTTGCCATGAAAAGTACGACTCAGTCTGTAAAAAGAAATAATATAATGTCTTCTTTGGCTCTGATGATGTCATCAGTGTAATGAGTGTTTGAAAGTCACAAGCAGACAGGGAGGGTCTAATGAAAGACACTATGAGTTGCATTATGGGAAGTGTAGTATCTAGCGTTTTCGGGACTTGTCTCTCGTAACTTTATGAAAGTGCAATACTACAGTAAATAAGTAGAGAACTTTCTAATTAATGATTTAATGACAGAATGAGGAAATCTGGCAAATTTAATGATCCTTTTATTCATTATTTTATAATTATTATTTTTTTAAATCATTTAAAATTCCTCATTTAGCTTAAATGCAGATTTAAAAAAAAATTTAATTGCATTTTTAAGTGTTTCAGTTTATTTGATTATTATTAAACACTGAAGAAATTATTATTGTGTTAATGATTTAATGACTGAATGAGATAATCTGGCAAATATAATGATAATAATATAAAATTTAGATTTTATATTTTTTTAAATTATTTTAAATTCCTCACATAGCTTAAATGCAGATTTTTAAAAATGATAATTGTGTTTTTAAGTGTTTCCGGTTATTATTTGATTATTATTATTAAACACTAAAAGAATTATTATTGTGGCACACTTGAGACTCCGTACATTTCACTTACAGAATTGTATTATTTTTTTCAATATATAATCCCCTGATAGTTTGTGTTTATCATATTGGAAAAAAAATTTTCAGGTATGACAGCACATGAAAATATGCTTAATGTTGCATTAGTATGAGTGCATCCTTATTATTATTATTATTATTATTATTATTATTATTATTAATCCTTAGGACCGTCAGTGTCTTTAAATAACAAGTGATCCCAGGAATCACTTCTGTACTTATTAGTGTTACTATAGTTTCAAGCCACTATGAATTTTTTTAAATAGAAAGAAAAATCATTTAATGGCTTTTTGTCAGGTTTCACTTCAATTCCCATTTTCATTTGTTTAGAGGTCTCCAGGTGCACCAAGCAAGCAAAACCCAAAAGTGCCGGATTAATAAAGTCGAACACCTGCAGCTCACTTTGATAAATCCTTCAATTAGCTGCAGTTTTCCCTGTCAAGAGTACCACATTACCCAGAAGTCCCTGAGGCAGAACATGAAGGTCCTCAGTCCTTGGTCTTTCGAGGAGGAGCGACACGGGACGAGCCCTGTGTCTCTCATCAGCTCCTTTCGTTTGTCTTCCACCTCTTCCATCCTGTTCAAGCTTTCACTGCGGTCTCTACAGCAACAGACTGCTAAACCACACACGTCGCTCTGCAGCTCACGTTACTGTGGATGTATCACACGCAGGCCAATAAATTGGAATTTGAATACTGCAGAATTGGAGACTACACTGTTAACTCCAGCAGCTTTTTTTTTTTTTTTGATGCTCCGTGTCAGCATTACTGTCAGCTTTGTGGAAAAGAGCTATGATTTAATCTCTGCTGGCCGCTGTTGCTCATTGGACGAGATCTTTGCACCATAATAGCGCTGATTCCAGTGTGATGGGGCATTTATCAAGGTCTAATATTTGCAACTTGGCAAGCTGGAGAATAAAGATAACGTTTTCAAGTTGCAGTCCCTATCTTAATTCCTCAGTGAGATCATATGATAACCTGTGAGCACTGCAGTGTGGTCTGCAGTCTGTTCCCCCCCCCTCCCCAACTTTTTTTTTGTTGTTCGTCTGCTTGACTGTCCCACAGTGGGCACCCCTTAGCTGCTCCTGAGAACAAACAGCCTTCACTTTCTTTCCAGGGTGGCGTTCTCACTCTCAGATGTTTATGTTGTCGTTGTCATCTGCTGTCACTCTTCTTCTGCTGTCGTTCTCCCATGGCTCGGCCTCCAGTCATGGCAGGAGTGCTCCCCACAGGAACCCGGTGTGGAGAGACTGTTTCAGTCAAACATAAACATCTGACCAACCCCGCAAGAGTGAAAATACTAGCATGGCACCCCAGAAAACTGCAGAGCAAGCTGGGATGACTTTTTTTTATTGAAATAGAATTTCTAATGTGTCTGCACTGTTCTCCGCCTTACTGCAATCTCAGGAATTCCTGAGCCAGTATTCATTTTTTTCTTGTATATAAAGTTTTTAAAGATTTAAATCTCTAATCTGGCTTTTTGGTCCTGAGTCATTGCCATGCTCTCATTTTCGTCCTGCGTTGTAATTGATAACACACTAATCTGGCGTGTTCCATCGCCTTCAGCCACTGATCTGCATCTAGAGTGAGACTCCGGCCGGGCAGCAAGACGCATGCGCTCACATCTACTCCGGTTCCTCCTGTCAATGTTGTGAAAGATCCTGCCTTGTGCATGAGAAACTCCCTTCTCCCAGAAAAAAAAAAAATCACGGAATCTCTCAAATTTCCCCCCCCCCCTCCTCCTAGCTCATTCGGTCAGATCAGTGGGTTTGCCTAATAATTAGCCGTCCAACCAACCCTGCTGCCTGTGTGTCTGTGTGTGTGTGTGTGAGGTCAGTGTGCTCACGCTCAGTCTGTCCCATCTCATCCTGTCCCTCTCTCCAGAGGAGGGCGAGCAGGAGGACGACAAGGAGAGACAGGAGGACAAACGAGATGAGGAGGAGGAGGAGGAGGAGGAGGAGGAGGAGGATGTCTTGGACAGGCAGAAGTGCCAGGCTGCGCTGGCTTCGCTCCGACACGCCAAGTGGTTCCAGGTGAGCACAGCTGGGCTGATGACACTTTTACAGTCTGGCAGCCAGTCGTACTATGAACTGTGTCTCCTACATTATGTTCATTTGTCATGTCATGTTTAATGTCCGTCAAAGAAACTTAATAATCCTGCCTGGAACATAATGAAGGAACATTTTTAATGAACCTGCAGTCACTTCTTCATACTCTACATAACTGCAGAAACTTCAGTGACGTTTTGCATGTCTTCCCTAGTTTCTTCTTTCAGCAACTAAAGCGTGGTAAACATTTTTATCATCACGTCAGAAATGACTTAACTAACTAATATTATAACTAATATTACGGAAGGATTGTGGTGTCAGAACAGTGACTTAAAGCACAAAAAAGGAGGTATTTATGTTTTAATATTTAAACAAAACCACAATCCTTCCCCATCTTTAACCAAAGTGCTTTAGTAGCCTAAACTCTTGTCAAAACTCGATATCAAAGTCCTGCTTTTGTATCTCAACCATCCACCTCGATCATGTCCCTGTGAGTCCTTCTTGGTACAAGAATGTAAAACTTCCTGGACTGGAAACAACGTTACCGGTATACGTTTCATTCAAAACGTATTTGGTTTAACCTTTGTATGATGTTATTATATAGACATAATGCTTAGCTGGACAGGATAAGGGTTATTACTTTGTCAACAATGCAAACATCCAGCAGTAAGCTGTGCCAGAATTAAAACCACATAGTTGAATGTTTCTAGAATGATGGTTTATCTCTCTACTAAAGGAAGGATGAATCTCTGTATGTATGTCCTTTGCATATCTCGAGAACTGTTCATCCGATCAACCCCACACTTGGCAGGTGTTTGGCTGGTGACCCAGTGGAGCGTAGTGTGAAGTTGTTTGGATGAGAGATTCTCGAGAAATATATAAAAATACCTCATAAACCAAGTTACTGTAGAGTCGATGAGCAGAAATACAGCCAGCTCAACTCTGCTATGGCAACATACATTGTGGTCGGAGAAGAGATTACATCTGTAGTCTTAATGACTTGAAAGAGTTTAAGAGACTCCAGTTCGTGCTTCTGGACTCTGACTTGACTTCACACTTGGCGGGTGTTCTGCTGAGGACCCAAGGAAGCGCGAGAGTGAAGTTGTTTGGACACGACATGTTAAACTTTGAATAACAAACGAGCAAAGGCATGCGGCCCGCTCAGTTAAACTGCCTGAGAAAGAAGAATGAGCATACAAGAGAAAAAAACAGAGGCGGAGTCGGTAAAACTAGCCAATAGGAGCGCAGAAACGTTTGATTGGCAGCAGAATCAACCAATGGAAGGCCGTAAACTGCTTCTATGGTTCAATTTAGTCCCACAGGTGAAGTTTCTGTCTGGATTAAAACCATTTAATTTATTAATTCATCATCATTTTAATCGATACGTTTGTCAGTTGATACATATATATGCAGTTCTTCAGAAATAATAAGCAGTTGGCCCATCCCGATGAGGCACGTCTTGAATGGACACTCCACTGGGCTTAGAAAAACATTAGGGAAAGAATAAACAACAGAGCAAAAAAGAGGAAAAACAAGGCAGAGTGGGATAACTCTGAAGGATGCAGGGTCATGAAGAAGAATCCTGCACCAAATCAGTTTTCAGATGAGCTGCAACTCTGTCGTCCTGACTGAAGCGAGAGAGTTATTCCACCGCTGAGCAGAGAGTCAAGGTCAGGTGAAGCACTGAGCAGCTTCCCTCAGGGAAGGAAAGCTTAATGCCAAGTAGTATCCGAGTGAAGTGCTGCACTGTGGACTGCAGGTGAAGCAGTGCAGGAAGGATAATTTTTTTTTTTTCATGGTATTTAGACAAGGTTAATATGACCCTCCACTGATTTGTAATAACCACAGATACAATTAGTGACGCTCTTCCATGTCTGTAAGGTGTAAATGTAAGCAGCTGAATTAAATTACCCGCTTTATCTTGTGAATAGTCATCCTCTGCAAATTGAAACGTCAATAATCTCCAGTATAATTTGTTTTTGGTGTAATTTCATCATCATGTTCTTCTAGACATCCAGTTTCTCCTTCTACGTTCCTCCAGCACTTTGTTTTAACTTTGGCAGAACATCGAGAGGAAGGTTGTAAACAACATTTGTTAAATTCACTGCTGGTTTTGTTAAGTCATGCATATTTATTTCACTAAAAGCAGAGGAGTACTAGTGTCATGACTTTAGAAATTGCTGTTTTCACAAAGGGGGGGAATTAATACAGTAAATACATTTTACACTGTACATCACAAATGTTATGTAATTACTATACATGAACTCAGAAGACAGAAACAATACTTAAGACATGCATAATCCAAATATACACAAAACAATACACAGTCATGGCAGATCCATTGATATCAGATACTAATAATGATTATTTTCATTATTAATTGTTTAAAGCACCCGTGACAATTTCCCAGAACCCGAGGTGACGCCCACAAATTGCTTGTTTTATCCATTTATAGTGGTATAAAACAGAGAAAATAGCCGAATCCTCACATTTTAGAAACTTAGTAAATATTTGGAATTTCTGTAAACAGTACAGGACTTAAAATGTTCCAGAGAGTTGGCTTTGAAGATGTTTCACGAGGAAGAAAATGCATTTAACCATTTTTGTTAGAGCTCAAGGATACACACACACAACTCACAGACTGAATCAAAACATGACTTTTATTTGTTTTCAAGAAAACTCCACCAGGCACTTTAAAGGATAATTGATTATGATAATTGTCGGCACTTAATTTCCTGTTGATTGACATCAATTAACAGAGAACAAGACAACATATGTATCAATAACCTGAGTAAAACTGCACTGATGTCTGAAAGAACTTGTCTTTCATTGTCTTCAGTTAGATGATGTTCTTGGCACTAATATTTAATTCTCAAGAAAAATATTTTGGATGGAATTTCACTTTAACTGTCCCAGACTGCATATTTATCTCCCCGAGAGTCTAAAGTTAACGAGAACTTCTGCCCGCAGATGAAATTATGGAACAGAATTGAACATTAATCGAGTTAAATATCAGCATCATTCTCTCATGATTGTATTAGCAGCATATTTAAATTTCTGGGCTCATGAAAATGCCTCCACTTACTGCTGAAGATCCCACATCTCTGAGACTGGAAAGTATCATAGGGACACACAGATGGGTGACAAATTGAAGGAAAAACCAACAAAGTGTCTTAGTAAGGAGTTGGGCCACCAGAACACCTTATTTGGTGTTTTGATGATGGTGGTGGAGAGCGCTGTCTAACACGTCGGACCAAAATCTCCCAATTGTTCAATTTCAACTACTTTGTATTGATTTGCAGTGATCCTTCCCTCTAAGGGGACTCAAACCATGCCAGCAAAATACCCCTAAAAGCATAACAGAGCCACCAGATCCCCCTCACTGTGAGGGTCAAGCATTCAGGCCTGTACCGTTCTCTCGGCGAACGCCACTCAAGCACTCGCCCACTTCGTCGAGAACATGGCGAAGGAGGATGACTCATCTGACCTTATCACTTTTTCCACATCTCTGCAGACCAGTGCTTGTGGTTTTTTTGCACCGCTGAACCTCTCAAATGTGCATTCATCTTTGTAATGAGGGGTTTATGCACTGCCACCCTACTATAATATCCCTCGCTATGTAATTGTCGACGGACCGTTCTCGCTGACACAGTCCGGTCACGTCCTTTGCATCGACAAGAGTCGCTCTTATGTGTTTCCTTTAATATCGCACTAATGCACGAGCACCGCGGTCATCAAATGTGCGCCGTCGACCGCAATTTCCGACTCTATTTACTTACTGGCATAGATCTAAATACAGATGTCACTTTAGTCATTATTCCCATTGAAACAGCAGCCAGTTGAGCAGTCATCCGTGTCCCAACAATCAACTCTCTTTCAAAGTCACTGAGATCTTTTCCTCTTGATACAAAATCACAATCAACTGCTCAGCATTTTCACGCCTCTACGCCAGCGACAGCTGTGGCCGGAGGCGTCGTGTTTTCGAGTTGTCCGTCCGTCCAGCCGTCCGTCCGCCCGTCCCGTTCTCAGGAACGTGATATCCCAGGAACGCCTTCAGGGAATTTCTTCAAATTTGGCACAAACGTCCACTTGGACTCAATGATGAACTGATTAGAATTTGTTGGTCAAAGGTCAAGGTCACCTCACGTCGGTCCCATTCTCGTGAACGCAGTGTCTCAGGAACGCCTGGAGGCAGTTTCATTACATCTGGCGCAAACATCCAATCTGAGTCAAGGATGAACTGATTAGAATTTGGTGGTCAAATGTCAAATGTCACCTCACAAAACCCGTTTTTTTGCCTTAACTCAAGAATTCATAACTAATTATATCAAAGTTTCACACAAACGTCTAATAGGATAAAACAATGAGGTGATAATATTTCATATCCGAAAGGTCAACTTCACTGTGACGTCACAATGTTCTGCAAAAACACGTTTCTGGCTGTTATTCAACACCATAACTCAGGAACAGAAGATTGTGACCATATTTCATATTTGGTCAGATGCTGAATCGGTGACACTAATCTTGGTTCCCACCTTGAAACTGTGGTGATTGTAAAGATCTACTGTGCTGCCGAGTCAAAGATGTGTGTGAAACATCCACGTCTTAGTATTTGTGCAGCAACATCTGTATCTGAAGCTTCGTCTGCTGTCATAGCTACGACTTTGTGTTCAATCAAAATCAGCTTTATTGGCTTTATATGTGAAAACAAACAAGGAAAATGCACTTGTTAAAGCACCTTTTATTAAATTCCTTCAAAGTCTTCACTACAAGTATTATATGAGTCTGGACAGACATGGATGTAAACTACAACTTGATTGGTTGGCACACAACTACGAGGCGGCTAGTTATACAGAGAATGATTGGATGTTAATTACATAATTGTACCATGCGGCGCACCTGCGTGGAAGCATCTGCATTTGTTATGTTTTTCCCTCCACCCCCCATCTGTATATATATTTTTGGCATTTCTGCTGCTCAGGCAGACTGCTGTCTTGTTGAAATGCTCCTCATGCAGTCAGTAAGTTCTGCCTGTCTGTCCCCTCAGGCCAGAGTCACAGATCTCAAGTCCTGCGTCATCGTCTTGAGGATTCTCAGAGACATGTGCAACAGACTGCCTGTGTGGCAGCCTCTCAAAGGATGGGTAGGTGACAGCCACAGAATCAGAATAGCTTGTTTTCTCTGCATGTGCATCGTACAGGGACAAGACTGCACATTCAGTGGAAGAAAATAAATAGTAAAGTATTGGTTGTACTTTCACACAGAATAGAAAACAGCTATTTTAAGTTTATGTCCTAGGATTTAAAACTGATTTCTTTGCTGGATGTGTATTAAACTCTGTTCTAGGATCTGAATCATGACTCTCTCTCTCTCTCTCTCTCTCTCTCTCTCTCTCTCTCTCTCTCTCTCTCTCTCTCTCTCTCTCTCTCTCTCTCTCTCTCTCCAGCCTCTGGAGCTGATCTGTGAAAAGGCCATCGCCACCTGTAACCGGCCGCTGGGACCAGGTGAGGCGCTGCGTCGCGTCATGGAGTGCGTCGCCTCAGGGATTCTCCTGCCAGGTCAGTGATCAGTCCTTCACAGCAACCTCACAGCTGTTGTTTGCATTTTAAACTTATATTTATTTTTGTCCTCTAAACACGAGGCTGCAGAACATACAGGGCTAGCTTAACGTTGTTTAAAGACAGCTCGTACACAGTTTCTAGAAAGATGAACGGAGGTGAATATGAACATTTTTCAAGTTAAGCAGGTTAAGAGTCATTTTCTTTGACTCTTAATCAGTAATATTAGTGTAGCAGCTCTGCCCTCTGTCCAATATATAATAAAATAAAAAGTTTTAATCTTGTAGATGATGAAATTCGTTCAGCCAGATGTTACAACATGTGAGCGGTCAGTGGTAAGAATCGATCCAAGTGATTGAATCCAGTAATCAGAGAGAAGTGAATTGAAATTAGAAAGAAGGACACTTGAAGAACAACAACGTGGCGTCTTCTGTTGTTTGTAGGTTTGTGATTTGACTGAACATTTAATACGATTATCCAGTGATTGTGATCTGTGACTGATTGATCAGTGCGTCTTTACTTCAAGATCACTTTGCCAAAGAAATACAACATGTTTGTTTGTTTATTCCTGAAGTGGAGCAGCAGCAGTTGAACCGTTTAAGAAAACTCCAGACTGAAATATTTACCTCTATTATATATTAAATATTGGATGGATTGCTATGAGATGTGGTTCAGACATTCATGTCCTCCTCAGGATGAACTGTAATAACTTTGATGGTCCTTTGACCTTTTCCTCTAGCGCCACCATCAGGTCAAAGTTCAGATTTGTCCGATACTTTATACTTTATGACCAAACAACTGCTGCACTTCATGTTTAGTGCTAGTTAGCAAATTGTTACCTCTCCAGTCTCATGCCCGAACCGTAGTTCGGCGCCCACTGGTATGAGGCTAGCTCACTTAGCTTAGCCTAGCTCATAGTCCGGACCAACTCCGCGGTGGAGAACGGGGAACTTTATTCCAGCGTAGCAGCGACTTCATACACAGCCTCCCTGTGATGCATCTGACTCTTGCTTCACTAACAGTGGTAACTTATTTCTCCTCTACCGGCATACATCTATTCTCTGTGACTACGTCACACGCACACACATTACCCACAAAGCCACCTTCTTAAAGGAGCAGGCTTGGCTTGCAACAAAATGCTAACATGCTGAGATGGTGAACATTGTAAACGTTACCTGCTAAACATCAGCATGTTAACGTTCATCATTGTGAGCATGTTAGCATGCTGATGTTAGCGTTTAGCTCAAATACAGACTCTTATTCTTCTTGTTTCTGGATGTTTGCATTTCCAACCATCTTCAGTCATTCTGATGATATTTGGAAAAGTCCAAAGAGTAAAATGCAGTAAGTGTTGCCTGATATTCAGTCACGTTCTTGGCAGTTGACTTGTAGAAATTGTGCTTTTTCACTCATATCGGAGTGAACGAGACCACAAAAGACGTCTCCTGTTTGAGGGCAACATGAGGCACCTCTACTCCTTCTTCCATGTTCACTCTGCAACACTTACATCCCCCTCAAATCAAAGAAAAAGCATATTTGTAATGTTTAAAATGCAAATCAGCTCAGGGATTGGAAACGATCTTAAAACTTGGAACAGTTTTAATTTTATGTATTTTGTCAGAAGAAACTTTTATAAATGGTTTAATGAATGTATTTTAAGAAAACTCTGTTTTCTGGCTATAACCTTTCTACATAAAGGGCGTCCTTAAGATTCACGGCATGTCTAACATCTAACAGACTGTGTAGTGTCAATTGTGATATATTGTAGTGTTACTAAAACCCAAAATTAGAATTCAAACTCAATTTGGAGTTTTTAAGGGAGCCCCACTGGGTTTGAAGCCACATAAAAGGGGATTTATTTTGATTATAATTTGTAATTCAGTCAGTAAAAGTTGTCGGTAGAATATTATAACTTTCACCACTTTCACAGGTTTTTCTAGATCACGTAACCGTTTATATTCAGAGAAAAATGAATCAGTTTCCTTTTCTTTTATAAAGGAAACCTTTGCCTCCATGGTTTGATCAATGCAGAGCAGCAGCCTGATGATATGATTGGATTTTTTAAATAAAATGGTATAGTTTTGTCAGCATTGAAATGGCAGGTTGTTCCCTGTACGCCCTGAATCATTGATGAGTTACTGGTGCATTCAGATTATAAACAGCAGGAGCCAGTAGATTATTTTTGTGTATGTTTTCCCGTCGAGGGAAATAAAGCTGAGTTCAAAGTGTTTGTTCCTGTTCGGAGGCCTCTCGTGTCTGACGCGGTTGTTTTCTTTACAGGAGGTCCAGGAGTTCACGACCCCTGTGAGAGGGAACCTACGGACGCCCTGTCCGACCTCAACGCCCAGCAGGCCGACGCCGTCACACACAGCGCACAGGTAGGTCCGCTTGACTTCTTCTTCTGCAGTCACGTAAATCTTAAACTAGAAGAAAATTGAATATGAATTTTTGGTTCTGTCAGCATTTACATCACCAATGTTACACAATACGAGGGCAGCAACTAACGATCATCTTCATTATTGCTTAATCTGCTAATTATTTTATCAATTAATCCATTGATCAGTTAGTCTTTAAACGGGACATATCAGGCTTTTTGTGATTTTCTGTTATTTACAGTATATAATGTTATGACGTTGGATGTTAAACACGGTCAAACTTCCAAAACTTGAGGTGAATTTGTGTGAAAATGCTTTTTTACTTCCCCGATGAGATGATGCTAGCTTGGTAAAAATGTCCATAAACAGCCGTCTTTTCCGTAATCTTTGCAGCTGAGGTTGTTCTCATTCTCTACTCTCATATTTCAGATCTGATTTGGCCTCTAACATGTACGGATGTATTTGAGAAGTTGACATTTGAAGTCTAGAATGAGAAAAAGAAGTGAAATCCTGCTGCTATAGTTTGTTTACGTGGCCTTCGGAGCCTCATTAGAGATAAAACACAGAATAAAAACATAGACCTCAGCTGCATCTCAAATCACTTCTGTTAGTACACTTCCATGTAGTACACTGTGTACACTATATATTACTGGCGTAGTGCGTGAATTTCTACAGGGTAGTGTTGTCTCAAATCAAACACAGCTGTTGTGCACTTGCCGGAAATTACAATCGCAAATTAGCATTAGCTAGCCTTAGCATTTGCGCTATCAAATCATTACAGACTGCTAAATTAACCCAAAAAAACATACTGACGGCTTATATCTGACAACAGTATAGTGGTGCTTAGTGCTAAAAAACACATGTATAATTTACATTTGTATAATGTGGCGATGTTCACCATAGTTACAACGTACCCGGCCGCCATTTCCAGTTTGAAAAGCAGTCCCTCACCTTCCGCTACGTAGCCGAGATGGCGACCATTGACCAACTTTTTGACCGTTTTGAGTGCACCATCCGGGTTCTCACAGTGCATTTTTCCATACTTCTCAGTGTGAACGCACTTATGCACTCAAAATGTTAAGTGTAAGTACAGAAGTGAAGCAATTTGAGACACAGCACTGGAAATGTGTCATATGTCTCCTTTAAAACATCACAGAATGGTGAAAAACGGTCGTCATAATTTCCTAGAGTCCAAGCAGATGTTTTTTTAAATGTCTTTTTTTGTTTGATCAACAGTCCCAAACCCAAAAAGATTCAACTTACTGGCCTTCTGGTGAAAGTAATCATTAGCAGCATGAAGCTAACTTACATCACCGACTTATATCACATAATTGACAGTGAACAGCAGCAGAGACTTTAGGTTCTGTCACTGATGGTGATACTTCCAGCACAGTTGTGCTTCCAATCAAACACAACTGGCCGTTGATGGGAAGCCAGTGAGGGATCACGTTTTTGATGCTGCACCAGTGACTTTTACTTGTACTTAACAGTTTTCAAAACTCTACAGTTGATACCAAAAATGTATTGATGTCCTACACCCAGTCCTACCAGTTGGTTGGGTCTATTAGCTTTAAAGTAGACCTTCCTCTATTGGCAACTACATTACCCACAATGCAACATGACTTGAAAGTTTTCATGGTTTTTTTTTTGTTTGTTTTTTAATTGGTGATACTGTTAATGAGACATAGTGGAAAGGGAAAATAAATAAAGAAATAAAGAAATATGAGACAAATCAAGCAAACAAACAAACAACAACAGTGACATCATCATATTACAATGAAAAAGATAATAAACGTAAAGAGCAACTAAGCAATATGGATTGATTATAGGTGATAGAGAAAAGGGAAGGGGGAGAGTGAATGAAAGTGAGAGCACTAATAATATTATAATAATGATAATAATAACAATACAACAATATATAGTAATAATGATGGTCTTGTTTGTTAGTATTACTGCGGCGGCAGAACGAGACACTGAGCAGATATTTGTTTGTCATGCTGACGTAGTTTAGCTCCTCCTCCAACTGTTTCAGCAGTTGCACAACAATAAGTGAGGTGAACGTAGAACAATGTTCCAGTAAAAACTGCCTCTTTTTTTTTATTCAGGTGTAAAAGGCACTCTCACATTTACGTGCGTCCCGCCGGAGCAGTCGAAGGTTTAATGCTCTGCTCAAGGGCACTTTGTAAGTAGCTGTTACCAAAGATAGGAACATTTCCCGTCCACATTATCCCGTCCGCTCCAGGGACATGAACCTTAAAAGCTTCCATTAACAGGCCCTTGTCTACAACCTCTGGGCCAAAGCTGCCCAGGTTTTAACTGTCCCCAAATGTGATGAAGGCAGTCAACACAGCGAATAGAAAGTCGGCCTGAATTCAATCAGCTCTGGGAGAAAAACGACTTTAAAACTTTGGTTTCTAGTAAACAAAAGAAAGATTTGTGGAAAGATAAATTCAACCTGTGTGAAAAGTCATTAAGAGAGTTCTTATGTGATCTGAGATTGAAAGACAAGTTTCAGAGATCGTTATGATCCAGACTTTACTGAATGTGGTTTAGAAGCAGAGCTGCTCCCTGGAGGAGCTCGATGCTTTTAAACCATCAGAGTTCTGATTTTAGACTTATGATAGTTTGTAAAGTAACAAAGACAACGTGGTGGAAATCTGACAAATAACCAAGTTGTCTTTTAATGAGAACCTTGCAAGTCATCAGTCTACAGTCACAACAGAGCGTAATTACAGACTGATGTCGGTTACAGAGTGTATATATGTGTTTTATAGACGAGGAGGCAGCGTCGGGGGGTGTATGTGTGTGTGGTTCAGGCATCATCAAAGCTTTCAGTCTGTCAAGAGGAACTTATTACATGTTGAAGGCGAAGCTGCTCCCCACTAACACAAGAAGAACAATAATGACCATACGTGTGAAGTGGCTACATGTCCAAGTTTATACGATGTGAGTTCATCCAAAGTGCAAAGTCTGAAGTGTGTTTTTTCTCTATAACAACAGTAAGTCAACACAACTACAGGAAACACTACAGTCAGAACAGTGATGGTGTTAGAAGACTGAGAACTAAAGTCATTGACTTTAATTCAGTACTTTGTGGAGGCTGTATGGTTAAAAGTGCATTATTAGGACAGAAATTCATGATTAACTTCATTAGTGATTAATAAGTTACTAGTTAGTAGAAAATAGTCTTAAAATACCTTTTTACAGTTTCCCACAGAGCAGGTGATGTCATGAAATGTCCAGCAGTTTAAAACCCAAAGAAATGACAATTTATAATAATATAAAACAGAAAAACAACAAATCCTCCTGAATGACGTCTGGAACTAAGTCATGTTTGATGTTTTTGCTTCAGAAACGACTTAAATGATTCAACTGATTATCAAAAGTCGATTATTCAACAACTTGTTTCAGCTTAACATTATGTTATTAAAGTCAGAGTGCAGACAAAGTAGATTAAATTACATTAGTTTTATTTCCAACATGTTAAAATAACAAAATAATATATTTAGGCAGCAAAACAAAACAAAAATAACAGCAAACTTTCAGTAAACAACATAAATAACCTTTCACTGTTCAAAAAGGGTGTCAGATGAAGAACTTTTCTGGTCCTGCCCCCCCCCCCTTTTTTTTTTTATACTTTATCGATCAAATCAAAGCCAAAAAACATTCAAAACAACACAAGAGAATAAATATAACAATAACAACAAACAAAAACAACACAAAAAGACACTCAGTACCAAATCATATTAATCCACCTCTGTGTTCATTCATTCTATAATCTGTTCAATATGTTGTTGTTAAAGATTAGTTTTTCTTCACTACAGTTGTTCTGTACATTAACTCTCTTTATTACGATATAATGAAGTTTTTCATTCGTCTTCACTAATAGTTTTTTTCTTAAATGTCAGAGCATTTATTGTGATGAAGAGCGGGTTTGTAGAATGATTGAGGTTAAATATTTACTTTAGGCTGGGCGTCGTCTTCACACGTATCCCTCAGAGCGTTTATAAAACTTCTCTTCCTGTTTTCCTGCAGTAAACTCAGCTGCTGCAGACGCTTACTTAACTCAGCGTAATCATTAACTCGGCTGGAAAATGAAAAAAAAAAAAAAACAACTCGTGAGACCTTGAAACATCCCACCAGGGTGTTCCTCCACACCGCCCCCGCTGCACCGGAGTCAGCGTTTCATCCAGGAAACCTGACGAGTAACAACGCTCCCTCCTGCGACGCTGATCGAAGGAGGGTTATTTAAAGCCGCCGCCGTCGCCGCCACGAAGCTCACATCAGCACTATAAATAGCTGAGTGGCCACTGAAGGCCGGACGCTGACCTCCGTTAAGCAGCCCCTCAGTGCTGCGGAGGCTTGACGAACTGGCAGCCTAATTAGCCACCTAATGAGCGTGGGAACACTCTTCCCTGTTTTACACCCACATCAACGCTACAACCACTAACACCACCGCCGCCGCTGCTGCTGCTGCTGCTGCAACACACATGAAACAACAAAAACTGCCCCCAGGGCGGAAAATGAAGGCTCAGCGCTGAGAAATATGAAGACATCTTCAATTTTTTTTGTTTTGGTGGCTGGAGTTAGATGAAAAACACCCCAAATTACAGTCTGGGATTATTTTTCTCTTCTTTTTCCTGCATCGTTTGTTGCCCACAGAGTGTTTATGCATGAAGTTTCTCCCAGAAGAGTTAGTGGGTTTTACATAAACGTCAGTCTGCTCACAGTCCCTCAATAATTAAATCCTATTGATCAGAAAATAAATGTGTGTTTCTTTTCTCTCTTCTCTCTGATACACTGATGTGCCCTTATTCTGTCTGCTCTGTGTGTGTGTGTGTGTGTGTGTGTGTGTGTGTGTGTGTGTGTGTGTGTTTTCAGCACGCGTTACGCCTCTTAGCCTTTGGACAGCTTTACAAGGTCTTGAATATGGATCCTCTCCCCGCCAGCAAGCCCTCAGCAGGGCTGTTAGAAGGTGTGTGTGTTCATGCATGTCTGTAAATTGTGTGTGTGTTTGTGTGTTTATTTGTGTGTTTGTGTGTGTGTTTGTGTTTATTTGTGTGTGTGTGTGTTTGTGTGTTTATTTGTGTGTGTGTGTGTGTGTATTTGTGTGTTTATTTGTGTGTGTTTGTCTGTTTTCGTCTGTGTTTGGTTTATTTTTATCTCTCAGCTATATTTGACTGTTATTGTTTTTCTGCCTCCTCATAAAACAGTTTGCATACTCTTCCTACTTGATACAATATAGAGAAACATAATAATAATAATAAAAGTAATGATAATAATATGTTTGACTCATGTGTTCTTCTTCTCTCAGTCTGTGTAGGATGTGTGATGTGTGTGTTTTTTTGTTCCCGCTCTGCAGGCGGCTGTCAGAAGAGGCATCGGGAGGACGTCGGGTCAGATGACAGAGACTTCATCAAGAGGATGAAAGGTGACTTTGACCATCAACTACCTTCTTTCAGGGTTTCTCAGATTATCCTCCTCCTCCTCTTCCTCCTCCTCTTCCTCCTCCTCTTCCTCTCACCTCTGAAACACATGAAACACTATGGCGGAGGAGCGAAAGGCAAAGTATTGATTTCAATTCAGTCCTTTGTGGAGGGCTGTATGATTAAAAGAACCTGATCAGGGCTGAAAGTCATGATGATTTTCTTAATAATTACAGTAAAATGTCATCACAGCAGAGAGAAACCCAAAAATATGACAGTTTATAACAATATAAAACAAATATAAACAACAAATCCTCATCTTTGACATCTGTAGCTAAATGATATTTGGCATTTCTGCTTAAGAAATGACTCAAGTGATTCAACTTATTATTAAAATATTTGCCAATATATTGTCTGTCAATGGACCAATTAATTATTCAACTAATCATCTCAGCTTTAATGTTTTGTTTTTTTGTTTTATTGCACATCATAAAGACAAATAGTACATGAACAGTGAGACAGAAATAATTCATCAAATGAACTCAGGCAGGACTGAATGTAACCGAAAAAGACAGAACAAAAACAAAACAGCAGCAACAAAAAATACAAAAAACAGCGAGAAACATAAAATAAATAAAATACCACTAATGATAAACAGTAAGTTTGGGGATAAGAGTTACGCATGAGTTGATCCTCCGTCCGAGCCCTCACTGTGGGTTTTCCATTTATTCCATTTCAACATATAAACGTCTCCTTTATTCATAAGTCTGAACGTCAGTTTCTCCAAAGCTGCCAAGTGACCGATCTGACTGGACCAGCGGTTGACAGAAGCTGACTCTGAGGCTTTCTATTCACATACAATCAGTTTACAGCCCGTCATGAGTCCTGTCTGAATCCACTCTGCATCTGAGGGGCTGATATCCGTCTCAGCTCTAACGGCTCCAACATGGAGCCGATATGGAAGCTTCTGTTGTAGTTTCATAATATAAAGGACCAGTGCACTTAGTGTTTTTTTGGGTGGCTTGAATGGAAGATTTCTTACAAACTCACCACAAATACGAGAAAAGAAATTCAAAAGCTGCAAAATTCAAGACATCAGTTGCATCACGCAGTGTGTTTTAGCTCGGCTGCTAAACTAAACTGAACTGCATCGAATGTGAAGTGAATTTGAGCGGCTGCATATAATGTCAGAGCAAAGACACGAGTGGAATCCATCCTGGACGGTGCGAACCGAGGCGAAGAAGTTTAAAACGCTTCTACCGTTACAACAAATTTACACTTAACTCGAGGCTTTATGACTTTACCTCAACGGACATCCAGAGACGAGAGAAATCTGAAGAAAAGTTGAGTCTGAGCTGTCAGAACACAAGCACACACAGTCAGCTAGCTAGCTAACAGCTAATAGCACAGTGTGTACTGTGTGTTTTGGCTGTTGGAGGCAAATAAACATGGACGTGTCGTATTCTTTGTGTATTTTTAGCCTTTATTACAGATAATAGTAGTAGTGGTTCATTGTGCAGATGTTAACCTTTAAGCTACGTTGACACCCGGTGAATGAACATGGACTGAAACAACAAACCACTGGTCTCATTTAAATAATACAAGGTGAGAATTTAGCTTCATGTTCAGTCTGAACACATCTTTTGTGTTCCTGTAAAAGCTCTTTAAGACGTCCGTCCGTCATGATGAGAGTAAAAACTTAAAGTTCTGGAGACATTTTATCACAGAGACGCATTAATATCAAATATAAGGTGCAAAATATTAGAAACCTGTGTTGGTCGGCCATGAGAAGACGGAGCCAGTGTTTCTCTCACAACAGCAGATAAGTGGATATTGATTGAGGACTTTGTTGCTCATTCGTAGTTAATGATAAAGAGTTCTGATGCTCGCCGGTGTAAACACAGCGGCTCCTGACAGGATTTGTGTAAAAGGTGGAAAAGCGAATCTGAAAGAAGTGAAGCTTTTCTTAGAAATCCAGAAGCTCTGAAGGATCAAAAAAAAAAAAAAACGGCCTGTCAGGTTTTTTTTTTTTTTTTTCTACAAAAGGAAACCTGCTGTCAGACTGTTTTCAATCTTTGTATCAAAGGAGAGGAGATACCCTGACCCCCGCCTGGATGTGATCCTTTGTCGGCCAGTGTTTGAAATTCAGCCGTCACGTCTGAATCCTCCGCAGGATCGTATCAGGAATCCAATTTAGCGCATTGAATTGTGTCACCGGCTCGGCCTGTATCAAATGCAACAGGAACAGGTTAAAAAAGGAGCCGTTGAGGTGCCAGATTTTTTAAGTGAAATGTATCCTTGAAGCAGAAAATTGTGTAAAAGTTATCAGATTTTCTTAACAGACTGAAAGAAGGTGGGAAAAACAAAGCCGCCGGAGCTGAAAGAAACATAAAAGGAGGATATCTGGAATCTTTCTGCTCCTGCCGTTCGGGTTAGAAAAAGGTCTGCGAGTCAGCGTCTTAATGTCAGCGAGATTCACCAGTCAGTAACTGTGAACGTCAAACTGTCCGCTCACCGTCCAGCTTCATCAGGACACGACAGAGAAGGTTTCTCCAGGTCGTAACGTCGTCAGGTAACATTTATATTTTTGCTCAGTGATGAAAGATTCCTATTGGAGGAGAAAAAGTGATCACATAGGAGGAAGTAAAGCTGAATACTGGCTTCCTTTCTCCTCCGAAATACATGTATTGATGCTGAAACATTGATCGTACTCAGATGAGAAGTTTCCCTTTAAATTTCACTTCTCTCCAGGACACGTAGGCATCTTCCTCGCCCCCCTCCTCCTCCTCCTCCCATCTCTTCAAA
Source organism: Thunnus albacares (assembly GCF_914725855.1). Taxonomy (NCBI): domain Eukaryota; kingdom Metazoa; phylum Chordata; class Actinopteri; order Scombriformes; family Scombridae; genus Thunnus; species Thunnus albacares. Next base: position 35,960,723 of record NC_058107.1, on the reverse strand, counting down.
TCAGCAAGTCTCTGCTGGTCTCTGAGTGCCCTCAGCGTTCATTCATCTTCAGCTGATTATCTCACAAGTTGCTGCTCTGTAGAGTTGTTTTGTCTGCCGGTTGCAGGAGTTCAGACCCAAACGATGATGATAATACATCTCATATATATATATATACAGACGCCGAGAGAGCAGTGAACTTTTGTTTATTTATTCTCTCAGTATCCATCTTCCACTTTTAGAGTCCTGCTGTATGAGGATTGAAGAGATTGAAGAGATCATCAAAACTTTAGAAGAAACAGAAACAGATCATTTTCATCTTTTTCTTTTTTTTTTTCTTTTTTCACTGATGTCTCACAACAGAACAGAGGAGTCTGATCAAAACTTGATAAATCTTATCCGATGCTACAGATCAGCCGCGCTGGAGGAGGCTTTGTTATCCCGGCTCTCTCTCTCTCTCTCTCTCTCTCTCTCTCTCTCTCTCTCTCTCACTCTGTGAAATACAGAACGAGTGTGAGGTAAAAGTAGTGAGGCTGCTCCAGTTGGGAGGCTATATTTGAATGTTTTTATTCTGTTGCATTACACTCCTATTTAATAATAAAGATTCAGCACAGTCTGTCCTTTTTAATATTTTGTGCAGTGGACAACTAGGATCTGATTTTGATATCTACTTCCTGGTCGGCAAAATACACGTATGAATGTTTTATCTGACATGCCGGTATGTACGTGAAACACTTCCTGCTCTCCGTACGGACTCTTAAGCTGTTCTCTCTGAACGCGACTACACTGTAAGAAATAGAGGATAAAATCGGCAGCCCTCGATTTAAAGTTAAGCTAAAATGAGGCTTCGGGAGTTTCAGTCTGTTTAGTACAAAATTCCCTCTTTTTGTTTCCGTTATCCGGCTTTTACCGCTCGAGACTCAGAGGGAACTTCAAAGTGGATTTTATTCTTTGCAGATTTGAGTATTTTTGCAGTCTTGTGTTTTCAGCTGTTGTTTTTGAACTCCAGACCTCCTCGACTCGCTCTGCCTCTGTGTCTAATAAGACATGAAATATATTTCAGTCTGTATTTATGTGGTGTTCTGAAAGAGATGAGCGATGAGAAAATGCCCAAAAGGAGCGAGTTGTGGCTAACACAGTCAGAATGGACATAAATACAGTGTTTGCTAAGGAGCTAAAGTGTTTTACAACAAGCTAGTGAAGCTGTAAACAGAACCGTATCCCTGCACATGCTCAGTGGTGTCTTCCTCACACAGAACTACTCTCCTGAGACTGAAAACCGCCGTTATTAGTCTTTGGAGCCGTTTCTAAACAAACACAAACAAACTAAAGCGACTAAACTCTTCATAATGAAGGAACATGTCACCCAGCGCAGCGATGTGACTCACTGATGTGTTTTTAATAGTTTTTAGACGACAACGGAGGAATAAGATATATCAAGCTTTAGATACACACACAATACTCGTTAGTAGATCAGTTCATTGTTGGTTTGGCTCTGAGCAAGTTTTTTGTCGACAATAAGAAAAATATAGAAAATTGCCAGACTTAACCTTTAACTTTAACACAAACATATCCTGTAATGTGAAGTTACTGCTGCGTGCAACACTATGAATATCTTCCGGTAAAGACGTTAGTCCATCTCAAATCACTTCTATACTTCTACACTTTCATGTAGTACACTGTGTACTTACTGGCGTAGTGCACGAACTTTGACAGGGTAGTGTTGTCTCAAATCAAACACAGCCGTTGTGCACTTACCGGAAATGACGATCGCTAATTAGCATTAGCTAGCGTTAGCATTCGCGTTATCGTTCGCCCTACCAAATCATTACAGACTGCTAAATTAACCCAAAAAAATATACTGATGGCTTATATCAGACAACAGTATAGTGGTGCTTAGTGCTAAAAAACACATGTATAACTTACATTTGTATAATGTGGTGATGTTCACTGTAGTTGCAACGTACCCGGCCACCATGTCCAGTTTGAAAAGTGGTCCCTCCCCTTCCGCTACGTAGCCAAGATGGCGACCATCGAGGGCGAGAAGTGTCCATAGTTCCACACTCAACTTTTTGACCGTTTGAGTGCACCATCTGGGTTCTCACAGTGCACTGCATTTATGTGCACTTATGCACTCAAAATGTTAAGTGTAAGTACAGAAGTATGTGATTTGAGACACAGCAGTTGTCTAAAAATATGCACAGTTTAAATGATATCACATCTCCCCCCTCTCTATGACCGCTGGCTTTTCTGTCTGCCTTCCAGTGTAGCCATTAGGAACAGCTGTAAACACTTAATTTCCGACATATGAAGCAGCTCTGATTGACCATAAACTAGCCTTTACTCCTCTCTCTCTCTCTCTCTCTCTCTCTCTCTCTCTCTCTCTCTCTCTCTCTCTCTCTCTCTCTCTCTCTCTCTCTCTCTCTCTCTCTCTCTCTCTCTCCGTCCTGTCTGTCGGTGTCACAGTAATTAAATCTGCCCTCACTGGGACGATCGTCCCCGGCAACTCTCATCTGCTTCCAGTTCAAAGGAGGTGACGGGAGGCAGAGATAGAGAGGGATTAATACTGCAGGCTGCTGCCACGCAATTATCTCACCACCTCTCACCACACACACACACACACACACACACACACACACACACACGAACACGAACACACACACACAAACAGAGTGCATTAACAACTCCCCCTCTCTTCCTCCCTGCACCTGTCCATCAGCATCTTCACATTCGTATCTCATCTCATAGGTTCTCCATCCATATTCATACTGAACTGCACTTGAAGTGGCTGTCAGAGCCTCGCAGTCATTACACGCTGTCACCGCGGGTCAAAAGACGAGTGTGTGAAGGAGCTGCTGTACACTTGACAAGCAGGAAGTAAAGTATTCCTTCAGTGACATCGGTTATGTAATCGGTGATATCTGTGGGTGGTAATATGAACAGTATCAATATTAAGGTAATTATCACAGTATTATTTAGGTACAGAGCATTCAGAAAGTTGTCAGACACCTTCAGTTTTGTTGCAGCCTTCAGCTAAAATCATTTAAATTCATTTTTTTTTCCCTCATCAATCTACACTCAACACCCTATAATGATAAAGCCAAAACAGGATTTTAGATTTTTTTGCAAATTCATTAAAAAGTAAAAGCTGAAATATCACTTTGACATAAGTACTTAGTTGAAGCCCCTGTTGCAGCCTCGAGTCTTCTCGGGCACGACGCAACAAGCTTTGCACATCTGCGTTCGGAGATTTCCTGCCTCTGTCAGGTTGGATGGGGACGGTCGGTTCAAGCATAGACTGTATAAAAATATGGACGTAGTTACCGTGACGTCACCCGTCAGTTTCTGAAGAGCGGTTTTGAGGCTCAAAGTGAGTCGCTCCAGCCATCGCCATTTTGGCAGCACGTGACGCTGCCTAACTCCCAGCCAATCAAAAATAGGCAAAGAGGCGGGGCTGAATGACTGAAACAAGCCACCTAGCGGCTGGCGGACCTGTCACTCAAAGCAGCCATGTCCTTCATTATGCAGAACTTTACGGCTTAATAAAATTTTAACGGGTGAGTTATAAAAAAATTCACCCCCCGTACAGTTGTCATGAAAGAGGAAATTAGCTACAGAGACTTTTAACATGGAGGTCTATGGGGAATGACTCGCTTTTAGAGCCTCAAGTGGTCGTTCAAGGAACTGCAGTTTTTGGCACTTCCGCATTGGATTCATCTTACAGCCCCGGAGGTTGCTGCTTGGGTTCAAGTCAGAGCTCTGGCTCGGTCGCTCAAGAACATTCACAGAGTTGACCCTAAGCTGTGTGTTTAGGGTCAAGGTGAACCTTTGGCCTAGTCTGAGGTCCTGAGGATATCTCTGTACTTCGCTCCGTTCAGCTTTCCCTCAACCCCGACCAGTCTCCCAGTCCCTGACGCTGACGCTGCCACCACCAGGCTCCACCGTTGGGATGATACTGGGCAGGTGATGAGCAGACATGACGCTTAGAATAGACGCTTGATTTCATCAGACCAGAGAATCTTGTTTCTCACAGTCTGAGAGTCTTTTAGGTGCTAGGAGAGGCCTCCGTCTGGCCAGAAAACCCAGATCAGTGGAGCGTTGCAGTGATGTTTGTCCTTCTGGAAGTTTCTCACATCTCCTCACAGGATCTCTGGAGCTCAGCCAGCGTGACCATTTAGTTCTTGGTTACCTCTCTTACATTTTAAGTGCATTATGAAGCATTATTGTCTTCTAATGGTCAGTATGAACAGGAGGAATGATTACAGCAAGAAAAACATGTTTCAATGTTCATTTGAGCTCCTGACAGTTGTTTTAAGACAGGTTTGAATAATTGTAAACCCTTCCCTCTTTGAAATCTTCAAAATACTCTCTACATGATTCACAGAGGAACATAGTTGTACTGTTGGAAGCTTGTTGTCCATCTCTTAACTTTATTTAAGAGATTCTCCTGTTTGCATGTTTCAAAGGCCTCGAGTTCAGCAAACCTATTAATGCTGAACACATAAACCTTCAGCTCAAGGAGAATAAGCAGAATAATACAATTCTTTGTGTTTGTGTGTTTTTTTTCCCCACATCAGTGTAACAGAAAGTATTGAAAGAGAAGGAGATGAAACATTTCTGCTGTACAGTATGTTCAGTTTTGACAGTGACCTCGTGTTCCTCCACAGTGTGGTAACGCTTTATTATTACTTTCCAAATCATTTCCAAAGATTTGGTACAAATTACAATGAAATAGAGACAAAATTTCTGAAACTGATAGTAGAGTTTAAATGTAATGAAATCACAAAACCAGTGAGTGTACAAGGACAGTTAACCCCTCATGGACAGGTTTCTCTCTCTCTGGGGGTTTATAAAATAACACAAAATTAAATAAAAATAAAGGTTTATTTGACATTTATTTCCCCTTTTTTCATAATTTCCTATAAATTCTCCTAAGCAGTTGTTGATTTCCAGAGAAATATCCTTGAAAGAAGTGCTCCATTTATACTCACACAAACATTAATTCACTATTCATTAATTGTTGGAAGAATATTTTTTCATACAGTAGATGTTCAACTGCCTGCAGACACTAGCTGACTAGATTATGGCAGCAATGAATGAAATTAATTAATTGGGAGTGCACCAATGGAACACGACCTCCATTTTTTCTATTAATTGGCACCAAATTACATAGTTTGTTCCTGTGAATTTAGTTACATATCTAGGAAATTATAAGAAAACATTTCTGTTCTGTCTGCTGTACAAAGGAGAGAAAACAGACCAACGTCAGAGTCAAAGAGGACAAACACATAAAGTATGTAGTCAACCAAGGATATGTGTTGGTTTGTCATTGGGTAGAAGGTGGAACAAGACCCTATTGGATAATAAATACAAAGGTGAAGAGCTATACATCAAAAACAAGACAGAAAAAAGACGACTCAGCTGTTCATTGAAGCCAAAGGGTTCAACTGTGTTGGGACCATGAATCCAATATGACTTAACTATTTCACCACCTCTAGATGAGCGGGAAATCTTTTCTATTTTCTCTGTTCCCTTGAACTTTAATGAGGCTGCAGAGCAATTTGCACTATTAAAGGCTGCAAATCAATCAGCGTGCTCTTTCCTCATTTGAACTTTGCTGTCCCTGAACCCGAGAAGCTCCTGATTCAGCCGCGTACCGCTCGGTAGATGCATGGACAACCCCCTTTCTACTAAATAATTATGTTAAATAAAACATACAAGGGATTAGCAGTAACGTCTGATATCCATTAACCTTTAACCTCACAGCAGCAACAGAAGGCTTATACAACATTTGACCTTTGAAGCTTAAATACGTCTCTGGAAGCAAAAATCTGGTTTATCCAGTTTAGTTAAAGGAAAAGGAAGGCGAGGACTGTCAGCAGCTATCAGGGCTCGTTTTAATTCATTTCTCCTGTTTGTTTTTCTAAAGTGAAGCGAATCCTTTGTAGCTTGAAAACACAGTCGACAAAGTTGGACTTAATGCAAACGGGGGGGGGGGGGGGGGCATTTATTATGGAGACAGTCTGCAGTTTTGTCATAATAGAAGTCGCCAAATGTCACGGTTTCATTTCAATTCATCTGTGAGATATTACTGCTCAGAAGCTCAAGGGAAGCAGAGCGAGTCCTCCTCATCTCCGCTCAGTCTGGAGGTGTGAAGTGGCTTCGACTCTTGAGTGTGTCGTCAGTGTAACACCAGAGGAAGCCGGATCTCAATCCCATCAACTGCCTATTAACAGTGAGAGCAAATGAAACGGCCTCTGAGACTTCCTGGTTCTGTAATCATGTGTGAAGTGAGCAATCTGTCTTAATACTCATTACTCTGATGGAAACTAACCGTCGACGGAGTACATGTGTACCAGAGCTCAGGCTGTTTGTTTTAGGTTTGAAGTGATGACTTCACAGGTTTCTCTGCAGGTCTTGAAAAATCTTAAATAGCAGGAACATTAGTTGTTGTTTTTATGAATTTCTACTTTACAGAAGACGGTGTGATCACTATAAACAGCTTGTGCTCTTTGGTCGACACTGACTTTAGACCGCTCTTGAACGTTGCTGTCCTTCAAATCGTCCAAGTTCATGAGTTTAAATTAAATAGCGAGTGGTATGTGACTGAAATATTACGTTCACTTGGATATAGAGGTTATAAAACATTTATACATTTCTAAAGTGTTTAAAAAAAAAAACCTCCAGTTTGAGCCAAACTAGTAAGTTTCAATCAAACAATCAAACTTTTTAACCCTCTTGTTGTCTTCCCGTCGACCGTGCAGCTTTTATCCTCCTGGGTCACTTTTGACCCGAGAGGACAAAAGTCCACAGATGCTATAAATTTTAATGAAACACCCAAAATTCAATGAAAATCATCACTTGTATTTGCAAACTGTGTGGTATGGAACCATCCATGTGATTTTCAGGCAATTAGATGAAATAAATCCATATTTCTGATATAAAAACATTTGAAAACGGGTCAAATTTGACCCGAGGACAACAGGAGGGTTAAGGGAATAAAATACTAATATTTTGGCAACTTTATATCTAAAATATTGTATAAGAACCTCTCCATAAAATCCCCAGTTTACTTCAACAGCACCACAAACTACAGCTTTCATGAAATAAATCAACATCTCTCTAAAAAAGATGAAATAAACAAACATTTTAACCTTCATGAAGTTATTATACTGCCTTATTTTTATGTGGGTGTATCTAATAAACTGGCAAGTGAGCGTATGTGACCTGACTGAAATTCATCTCAGATTGTGTCTTTATTGCGTTCACACTGTGATGCTGCAGAGTTTATGTGAGCACAAAGTATTCAGTGATTTATTTTTTTTATGTGTGTCCAAAACAGTTGTTCCTTTAACCTTAATCTGTCCAGAGGAAAGACGTCTGTGCAGCTCTTTCTCACAGCGTGGTGAGCTACCAGTAGGTTTACCAGTAAAATATCTTACTGGGATTGTATCCGTCGGAGGTGTATGAACATCTGAAATGTTGGATTTATTACAGAAATGTGGACTCGAGGAAAATTATCTACAGAAAATAAACGTGTAGGCGGAAGAGTTCAGAGACGATGTCAGAACTAAACGCAAACAAACAAGAGACAAAACTGAGAACTTTGATTATTTATTTAAAGAAAGAAAAACATGTTGGCGATAACTGTAGGATGAAGATGAAGATGAGGGGATCTGTGATGATCTGTGGTGATTTGTGTTTTGTATATTTCTAAAGCACAATAACATGTAATGGATAAAATGCTTATGTTTCACTTTATATTACAGATCACAGACTGTTTATCCAGGAACTAAACCAGACATATAATGTTTCTACTGACATGAACTGATGCATAAATGTAGATTTGATTTTGTTTGGGTGAAGTTTGTATGAATTTGTGTTATATTATACTTGCAGAACAGTGTGCATGTGTTTAGTTTAGTTGTATGTAGGCTGGTGGGTAAACACATCAGATTTTTGTTGTTGTTGTTGATTAATGTGTCGATGAGGGAAAATTAAACTACTAACTTATTGAATTCTGATGATCTCGCCTACATGAAATACGATAAACAGAGACCACAGCAGAAACCAGTATGTCCCTCCTCCCTCTTTTTTTTAGTCTTGGACTGGAGGATGACGGATCCCAATCACCCCATGAACGCCCTGATGCGTCTGAACCAGATCCAGCCGGGGCTCCAGTACCGCCTGCTGTCCCAGTCCGGCCCGGTCCACGCTCCGGTCTTCACCATGTCTGTAGACATCCAGGGAACCACCTACCAGGCCACCGGGAACTCCAAGAGAACCGCCAAGCTGCAAGTAGCCCTCAAGGTATTTAAACAGAACTTCTAGTCACCTTTTATAGTGTGAACACACCACAAAAAAGTCCAAATTCTCTGATTCCAGCTTCTCAAAGTGAATATTTTCTGGTTTCTTTAGTCGTCTTATGACAGTAAACTGAATATCTTTGGGTTGTGGACTGTTGGAGAACATCACCTTGATCTTTGGGAAACATGTGATCAACATTTTTCACCATGTTCTGACATTTTATTAACAAAACAACTAATCGATTAATCAAGAAAATAATCAGCAGATCAATCAATAATAAAAAATAATCACAAGTTCCTTAGTATTACTGTTATATGGAATTTGGAAACAGCTACTTTTGTATTATTAAAAAAAAAACAAAACAATAACAGTGATGAAATCATAGACTGTATAAAAATATGGACGTAGTTACCGTGACGTCACCCGTTGGTGTCTGAAGAGCGGTTTTGAAGCTCAAAGCGAGCCGCTCCGGCCGTCGCCATCTTGGCAGTGCGTGACTCTGCCTAACTCCCAGCCAATCAAAAATGGGCAAAGAGGCGGGCCGAATGGCTGAAACAAGCCACCTAGCGGCTGGCGGACCTGTCACTCAAAGCAGCCATGTCCTTCATTATGCAGAACTTTATAGCTTAATAAAATTTAAATGGGTGAGTTATAAAAACATTCACCCCCCGTACAGTTGTCATGAAAGAGGAAATTAGCTACAGAGACCAAAACCGTTGTTTGTACCAGACTGTAAACATGTTTATTTCTGCTGTAAAGTTGGACATGTTAACATGGGGGTCTATGGGGATTGACTCACTTTTAGAGCCTCAAGTGGTCATTCAAGGAACTGCAGTTTTTGGCACTTCCACATTGGCTTCATTTTACAGACCCGGAGGTTGCCATTTGGATAAAATACATGAAAATCAGTTGATCTGTTTCCTGTCAGCACATGTTTTGACATCACTGAGGCTCATATGCATTTAATGTAATGTACAAAGGTTTTAAACACTAAAAATAAAGTGCGGATGATTTAAAAAATGACACCATGAATAGTTTTTATCTATAAACATGATACACAGTTCAATAAACAGCAGAAAGTTAAAGTAAATCAGTATCTGCTGTGAGCAGCTTTACCTTTAAACCAGCAGCAGTTCTCAGTGTTTCAGGTTCTCAGCAGGTCGGTCGTTCCTGCATCTCGGAGAAGTTGCTGCAGTTTCTTCTTCTGCTGTTTCTGTCTCTTCATGTTAATCTCAGACTGACTCCGTGATGTTGAGATCAGAGACCATCTGCTGCAGGTCTCCTTGATCTTCTTGTTGATGAAGATACTTCTTTATGACTCTGGATGCATGTTTGGGCTTGTTGTTGTGCTGCAGATGATCAGACGCCTCCCTGATGTCGCTGCATTAGTGAGAAGAATCTAAACATCTAAACTAAAACTTTTGCACAGTACATATACAGTACTTATATACATATTATATACACATATACATACATACATACATTACATATACATATACAGGCTGTGTTAAAACCCTTCAGATATACAGGCAAAAATATGATTTCAAATTGTCTGTTTTCTTCTCTTTCATCTAGGACATAGAGTGCTTATTAATGGCATTAATAATAATAATAATAATAATAATAGTAAAGTTTATTTGTATGTCACTACAAAATGCTTTACACTAAAACAAACAAAAATAGCCTATAAAGTGGGAATAAAAAACAATCATAAAACAGACATAAGATAAAAATGTCAAATAAGAAGATGAATGGCGACGCTGAGCTCCTCCGACAGGTCATTACTGACAATATAAATATACAGCAGGCTTCACTACAACATGTACCGACTGTGTCATGAGCCTGTAAATGAAAGGAAGGAAAAAAAAAACTGAACAGCTGAGGGTTCAAAGAGTTAAAAACACCCACGTCAGCAGTCGTCCTGTTTCTTCACTGTCTGTTCTCACAGAGTCAGATCTGAACACTGAAGCAGACAAAAGAAGACAAATGACATCATTCAACTCTTCTCGTGTCGATCAGAGAACAATAAATGTTCTTTTTGTGACAGTTTTTATCCAACTTCACACACGTTTATTCATTCATCGACACGTTCACACTCAGGAGCTGCCCAGTTCAGCCCAGTCTGTGGTGTTGTTGGTGTTGTTGGTGTTGTTGGTGTCGTTGGCCACTTTCAGCAGCAGTCGGTCGGGTTGACAGTCCTCCTCAAGACTCATAGATGTGATTCACTTCCTGTGAGGCGTTCAGGGACCATCAGGGAACTTTAGATGAGAGAACGTTTGTTACTTTCAATATTAGACGTAGAGTCGAATCTAGATTGTTTGAAACCTTTAGAGCTTATTGAAATGTTAATTAAATGGATTCTCTGTGTGTGTGTGTGTGTGTGTGTGTGTGTGTGTGGTCTCCTCCTCAGGCGCTGCAGGCTCTGGGCTACGTGCTCGGCAGCGACGGAGACGTGGACTCGCTGAGCGCTGATGAGAAGTCAGATGGCGAAGGCAAGAACGACAGGATGTCCACCAGCTCCAGCTCCACCTCCATCACCTCCTCCACAGACACACAGGAGGTGGGGAACACACACACACACACATACACACACACACACACACACACACACACACACACAGATAAACAGTTGGATTCATAACAAGTACACATGAGGTCTAGACTGATGCACAGACGGACAGCAGCCTTTTGTGAAACGTCAGTGTTTCCAACCTGCGATGTGATAAAGACTTCAATAAACTCGTCATTGAGGTCAATTCAAAATTATCCAGTGAAGCAAGTTAATGTAAAATATAATATTATAATCAGCAGGAATCCTTAAATACATCTTCTCCTTCTACCTCAGTGACATTTTTTTTATTTCACAAATTCTCCTGCTGGACACCAGATGTCTCCTCCTTCACTGTAAAGTTCATCCTCACTGTTTGTTCACTGGAAGCTTCAAGTTTCCACATCACACTTGTATAAGTCACATACTGGACCACGACTGGCTCCAAACTGGTTGTGATGTCACAAATCCTGCTTGTAGGTAAACTCGTGTTAAACTGAGATTTAAGATGAACTCAGAGAAACAGAGAAGAACAAACATCCAACTGAAAGAACAAGAAGAAGAACATGAAGAACATGATCTCCTCTTACATTCACTCTGATGTTGTTTTTTCTGCTTTTTGTTCGTTTTCTTTGTTTTTTTTAATATTTAACATCAACCTGCACAGTGACCGCTGATGATCCAACATACTGATTGATTTATGTGTGTTATCAGTGAACAATAAATAAATAAATAAATAAATAAATAAAGTAAGTATCAGATAAACTGAAAACAATAATGTCCACCGACCAACGTAATCCTGCTCATGTCAGTATATTTGGTTGGCAGAGTTAATAATAATAATAATACTATATTATTATAATAATAAAATATCTCTTTGTGTGTAGAACTTTACAGAAAAATAAGTTTACAAACTCGTTAACAAATAATCCATAATACAACATGATTCTATTAATAAAACATATTAAAAATAGATAAATACACAATAGGAGAAACAGGAGAATTGTTTTCTTTATTTATTATTTGTAGAGATCTGATGACTCTTTATATTAATCTCAAGACCCCTTGTGGGGCCCCGAACCCCATGTTGGGAACCTTTTTAAAAGTATTTTAAAATCAGTTTTACAGACTGGGAACCAGTGTGATGAAACTGGAGTCACTTTGTTCTTCTTTGTTCTAATGATGAAACTTTGATATTTTAATATGTTTATAAAATGATCTTTCAGCCAATCAGAGACTGTAAATTAGATCAATATTATCAGCTGATGTCAGCAGATAGATCTATATTTCTACATGTTGACCTGCAAGTAACAATAAATACAGTTGAGTCAACTTTTACACTGTAAAATGTTCTGCTCAGTACATATCTTAAATAAAATGTAAGGGATCCTCATCAAAATGTTTGATATCTTAAGCTCTTGATTGTTTGTATTGATCGAGCTTCAGTATCAATGCAGACATGTAGTTATAAAGAGTCCTGATAGTCATTAAAATGATATTTATGTGCCTTTTTTGTACATGTATTGTTATTGAATTCTATATAATTGCTTGTTTATATCACCTGCCTGTACTGTATATCACATGCTGGTTATCAGCAGCTTTAATACAGACAAACAAGGTGCCAAACAGCTAATGAATGTTTATATTTTACCAGCGTCTGACTGGTGGCTGCAGACAAACTAACAGTTCAAGTATTAATCAGTGATTCACGTTCTGTCACATAGTTTCTTTTTGTGATTAACGTTTTAGTGAAATTTCAGATACAAGCATAGATGTCGATAAGGACGGTCAGACATCCAGCAGCATCAATGTTTATACTAGTGTGGACAGTGTGAAGATATCTGCAGTACATATTGTAATATTGATGATAAGTTTACTGCCAGCATCGATGCAGTCTGTTCTCATTCTGCATGATGGGATGGAAGGTCCTATTCTGTCAGATTGTCTCTCTGTTTCCTGACCTCCAACATGCAGGAGGAATAAATGATGTTACAGGCTTGTCCTACTTTGGGGGAAACATGGAAGGAATATGTGATAAATGTATTTTCTCTCTCTCTCTCTCTCTCTCTCTCTGTCTGTAGTCCAGAGCTCCGGGTCCCATCCTGACGGCGGGAGGTAAAAACCCGGTGATGGAGCTGAATGAGAAACGCCGCGGCCTCAAATACGAGCTGATATCAGAGAGCGGCAGCAGCTACGACAAACGCTTCATCATAGAGGTTACCAAAGCACACACACACACACACACACACACACACACACACACACACTCGTACACGCTACTCCATTTTATAGATTTCCTGTCTTCCTTTCAGAGGCTTTTATTAGGAATTGATGAGAAAGGGAAGATGTTTGATGTCGGACGCTTCCTCCATATCAAAACATCTTCACACTTCTCAAAAACACCAGGAAATAAAGCTGAACATGAAACCAATTTCATCCCATGAAATCAGACAGAAGCAGTTTGTTTTCTATGTTGTTTCACAGGAAATGTCACAGCAGCATAATGAACTAAGATCAGTGTTTTCTTTGAGGATTATTTTCCTGTAATAATCATGATGATAAATGTCAACATATTGCATGTGGAGGGTTTCTAGTTTGTTTAAATAAGATCTGTGTGTTTATAGAAAGAGTAAGAAGCCTTTTTCGTGAACATCTGGGAGGTGCAGTAACGTCGTCTCTTCACAAGCTGTGAAGTGAAAACGGCGGCTTCAGTCCAACATGGAGGCTTTAATCACAGTCCTGCCGTGTGTTCACCTGCGTTTGGGCAGCGATCAGAGCTCAGTACAAAGTCACTGCAGTTACAGCAAAAAAAACCCAGAAAAAATAGACTTGAAAAAGAGTTGAAGAGCAAACCGATCAGATAATAAAAATTTGGAATTGATTTAAATAACAAATCTGTCCGTGAGACAAGTGAGATACAGACGACTGAAAATGTCTCTTGTGTAGACAGCAGGGATGTGCAGAGATCCAGTATTTGTATTTGTATTTGTTGAGGCAGCAAAATTATTTGTATCTGTAAGTGTTACAATAAGTGTTCATGAATAAACTACCTTATGAAGGAGGTCCCCACACCAGGTCTCAAACTGGAGTCTCCCAGATCATAGACGACTGCGCTGACTACTGAGCTAAAACTTTACTCATCACCTCATTGCTGACAGACCTCTACCTGTTTATACACCCATAACACAGAGACACAGCGTGTAATGAGTAGAAGGAACTTCAAAGGCAATTCTTGCTTTGTACTTTTCATTTATTGCCTATTTTTTACAACCTAACTTTGTGGAGCTTTATCTTTGAGGAACACCCCCAACAAATAATTTTTAAAATATTTGTATGAAACAAATATTCGTATAAAACCCACTATTTGTGCTTTGCTGAATAATGTATTTGTATTCAGGCACACCCCTAGTAGATAGAGTGTAAGATGTGGCTGCTACTGACAAGTTCTTTTAAAATGACTGATTTTGTCAACAAAAAGGCAGAAAAACTTTACAGTGAAAAAGAGAAGCGAGTAAATATTTGAGAAGCTTTAATCAGGAGATGATAGATTTTTTTTACTTAATGGTGAAAGTCAGTTATCCAATCCACTTTATTTATATAGAACGATTTTAACAAACACAAGGTTTCCAAAGTGCTGCACAGCAAGATAAAAAACAACACAATAAATAGCACAACAGAACACAATAAAACAATGGACACAATAGGATAAAAGTAATAAAATAAGATAAAAACAAATAAAATAAATAAAGTGCACTGCTCACACAAGGTGCAACACGCTACATGGTGTTAAAAGCCAGAGAGAAGAGGTGGGTTTTAAGAAGAGATTTAAAATTGTAGTTATTATCAAACCTGTCAGTAACTTTGTTGATTCACTAAACGTTTTATTCCACCATCTTACTTCACAATGTCAGTGAGGGGCTTTAATCTTTAGGAATCTCACAATTCATTTCTAATTATTGGTGAATTTGATTCAGAATCGTCAACATAACGTTATTTATTAAGAACAGAGACAAACAGATTTTGAAAAAGCCCGATAACGGTCCAACCTGACAGATGTTGGTGTGTCCGAGTGGAAGATTCTGAACCTGTGACGTCTCCTGAGGTCCAAATAAAAAGAGCAGAGAGTCACATTTTCTTTGCCGTGTTTGACGGCTTCTATGACGTGTTCAGTGATGTTAACCAACAGCAGCACAACGCCACACACACAACTGTACACATAGCAGAGCGAAGGAGGAATGATGATGTCGGTGCTGTCAGGTGGAACATTGAAGTTTATTGACACCTCATTGATCAAGGCGAGCTGTGATTGGTAGTCTGCCACGTCTCTCGGCCAAGTCACAGCTGGAGTTTGATGACTTCATGATCACCCGATAATACTGTGTAATCTGATTCTGACAGTAATCCTGCTAAAAAAAAAAAAAAAAAAGGAAGACAAATACATATACAACTTATATACCTATTGAAGTACTCAGTCCTGTGTTTTGTGCTGTGTAACAGGTGGAGGTGGACAAGCAGGTTTTTCGGGGGACTGGTCCCAATAAGAAAGTAGCTAAAGCCAGCGCTGCACTGGCCGCCCTGAACAGCCTGTTCTCCGGCTCCAAATCCACGACCAACAAGAAGAAACGACCCAATCCTCCGGTGAGTAAAGAGCCGGGATACAACTGACTGACACGCCGTAGTGCGGTGATGTGTATTTCTATGATACGGACGACTTTGGAGGGTCAGAACTGATTGATGTGAGGACCAGATTTCCTACAGACTCTGAACATCCCTCCGTGTATTTGTGTGTACTTCTGTGTGTTTTTGTGCAGCCGAAGCGACCCGTGGCCTCGGTGCTGACGCTCCCGGCTCTCGCTGCCAGACCTCCACGAGTCCCCGTCATCCCCAGAGCTCCTTACATCAGCACCCCGCCCACACATGGATACATCCCCCCAGGTGAGTCACATGACACAAATCTACCTGCACACATCTCGCATAGCAGCTCCAAATATCATACAAGAAGCAGATCAGCAAGTCTTTTTCTTTCTACATGATTTATAAGCACAATATTGGCGAGGAAACAACTTATATTGTGTCTCAGTGTGTTTAGATAACTAACAAGCAGAACTGAAAACATAAACTTGAATCATAAAAGCGGTGAATATTACCGTTAGATTCATCTGTAAGCAACGTTTTCAAACAGCTTTCAGACGGCGAGCGGTCGCCGTTACCACCTGCGTTGTTTTCAATGTAAACACGACAGCAGAGGTCAGTTTTTCTGTTTGATGCTGTGGTGCTCATCATGTGACCATGGCAACCACATGCAGTGAGCGAAACGATGCAGGAGTTTACTGATGTCTGAGTTTGTCCTGAATGATGCGTCTCTCCACCAGCAGGGAACAGACACATCCGTGAAGAGAAACTGTGCTGGAGCTACATCAAAGTCTGATTATCTGGTCTGACACAATAAATGTTAATGATAGTAGTTGGTAAAACATACTTTATATTGCTTAGCACGTCCTTTATGTTAGACTACAACCTGTTCTGTTTAGGTGTGATGAGATTTATACTACATAGGTGGATAGCAGCAGTCTGATGGAGGCCCCGTTCACACCTGGTATTAACATGCGTCTCCACCTGCGTCCTGAGTGACCACATGTGATCGGATCTCACTTCCCCGCTCTATATGCAAATAAACACGGACATCATTTCTGTTTTCAAAGACCAAATTCGTTCGTTATTCGTCCAAAGCTGTGTTCAACTTGTTTGATAACAGGATAAATATTCATTGATTATTTAAATCTCCGGGGGGGTTGGTCTAATGTTAATCAATGTTTTGTGTTGTTCTACACATCCAACAGATCAGCTGTTACACACAGTACAACTGTTTGGAGTAAAGTCCTCTTGATAAATCCTGAGCTCATTATGTTTCGCAGCGCAGCAAAACTAAACTTCTGAAATATCTTTTTAGACGGACAAGCGAAAAATTAATGATTTAATTTCTATTCTAACTGTCGATTTGAAGAGGGAAACGAAAAAAACGGGAAGTGGATTATGTTTTTAATTCACATGAAAAACAAAATAATTTGTTTATCCTAAGTTGAGCAGCTTTGGACGGAGGGTCCTGTGTCTAATTAGCCGAAAAATAGAGGACGTCAGTTGAGTAGGTGGTCCTTCAATGTGGTCCAGGACTCATTGCGTTTACACCACTGAAAGAATGTGGCCACATGCGGCCCAGACCACCTCCGAATGTGGTCTGAGTGATCGGATCTCAATCCGTCCTCAATGCGTCTTGGGTGCGTTTACACCTGTATTTAGAGCTGTCCACTTGTTATCGGATCACCGGAGACGGATGTTAATACCAGGTGTAAACAGGGCCGTAGAGTTCAGGCTGGTAGGACTGAAGGTAACCGGCAGCTGTGGCGACCCACCGCTCCTCGTCTGAAAGCACTTTTACTGTCTAATCACACGAACCAACTTTTTCCATATATGTTAAAACTAAAAATAGTATTGTGAAATAAAATCCTTCAGATATTAACACAGTGTAAATATTCTAAGCAGTAATTACAGCTTCTAATACTTTCTTTTTTCCTGGCAGGTTTTGGTGCTCCTTATGGTTACAGCCCTGCAGGCGCCCTACCTGCCTATGGTAAGTTGCAGTCACTGTATCTGATCAATAATCCATCCATTTGATTTGCTCATCACCACATCCCAACATTTGAGTTCTTTTTTTTTGTTTTTTCTTTGCTCTTCCTCAGGTTTTCCCTCCAGATTGCCCTCAGTAGTTGTCCCAGTCATCAGAGTCCCCACAACATACCCCGTCACCCACCTCTACCCCTATTAGGACCTCCTACTCTCCCTCACCTCACCCTCCTCACCTCGCAGGAAAAATCACTTGTTAAAGGAATATCCTGACTTTGACTGTGTGTTCACGACACAAGCTTCAAATAGTAAAACCAACATATAGCCTTACTGTGTGTTTCTATAAATAGGGAAATCTTTCCTAGTCTTACCAAGTCAGATATAAAGGATGGATATCAGTTTAGCCTAACCTAACTTCCCCATTAGCATCAAATCATAGCATGTTCCCTCTGGACAGCAACCAGCTAGAATAAATTGGCCATTAGAAAGTTGTGCGTCTATGTTGCTACAAGCTGTGTGAACACAGTTTGACAAATAAGCTCTTTGATCATCAAACCGTTATACATTGAAAAACTGACTTCAGCGTTTAGTGAGCTGCAGTGTGTGAAAGACTGCTCAGGTTAATATTACACCAGGGAGCTGATCATCTACTGTAGGAGACGGAATAAACATTACCTACTGTATAAGGAACTAAATGAAAATCTACTGTAGGGAACTAATTAACCACCCCCCATAGTAACACCCCCCCACCCCCCCAAAAAACAAGAAGAAACACTGAAATGAACTCCAAAAAGCGCCAACCAATACAATGACTACTAAATATCTGCTGTGAGTAAATAAACATACTGTGTCAGGGAACTAACTCAACATCAACTGTAGTGGATTAAGCAAGCAAAATAGATAGTCACTATAGGGAACTAATAGAAAACATCAACTGTACACCAACTACTAAATATCCAACATAGGAAATAATAGGACTATACTCTGATAGGAACTAAAGGAACGGTTCCCCTACAGTGGCTGTTTTAGTTCCCAATGGGATGTTTAGTTCCTTACAGTGAAAGTCATCCTCTGTAAGGGAACTAAAGAAACAGCCATCATAGCAAACTAAATTAACAGCAATTGTAGGGAAGAGAAAATAATATCCACTCTAAGAAACTTAACATACTCTTTTGGGAACTAAAGAAAGGCCTACCATACACCAACTAGTAATGTAAAATACAGGGAACAAAATAAATATAAACTTGTAATAAGTGGTTAAAAGTTATTGTAGGGAACTAAAAACACAACTACTAAATATCCACTGCAAGGACGTAAGATCCTCTGTTGGGAACTTGAGAAACAGCCACTATAGGGAACAAAATACACCACCAACCAAACACTGACTACTAAATAACCAACTGGGAATTAAATAATTATCCACTGTAAGGAGGAAAATATCTTCTTTAGGGAACTAAAGAAACAGCCAGTGCAGGGAACTAAAGAAACACCAAATATGCAGATAGAAAACTGATGACAGAGACTTAAAACGGTAACAGATCAGACAGCTTCATTGTCAAAAAGTTAATTATTCCTTTAACGGTCACTGATGGATGTGAACGTTGTTTTGTATTTTAATTTCTCTCTTGTTTTCTAATGTTTTAAGTTCCTGTGGAGAGAGAAAAAACAGGTTTACAATAATCGGTTGCACTGAGAAACCTTTTCCTTCTCTTTGGATTTTGAATGTCCGAGTTTACATTATTACAGTTACTGTTGAGTATGAGCCATTTTGTGTTGAGTTAAAATGCTGTCTTTTCAGAGAGGTTTTATTTTGACCTGTTTGTAAGTAATATTCTTTTTAAATAAATGAATATTTTTGTCAACAGCTGAGTAACTTGTCATTCGTAATGTTTTCATGCTTCTTGAATTTTATCTACACGTCCAGGTAAGTGCAGATGTGCAGTTACTTAATTTTCAAAAAGAAATTTTATTACCTCTTATCATAAAATAGTATTTTACATTACTCAACCTCAGTAATCTTTGTACTTTCAGATCCTAGATAAAGTGCCAGCCATAATCTGTGTAATATGAGGTTATGTTTCTATAACCTGAACCGCTGTCAGTCACCCATCAAGTCTTCTTCTGTTCCACTTCCTGTTATTAGTCATTTAAACATTAATCAGCCCTGATTCATCACTCAGATTTTAGTCGTCAGTATTGAAAAGATTCATGTTACCTCATGTGTCCACTGAAAGCTCTCAAAGCATTTTACCTTCATCTTGTCAGGCAAGACATTAAGAACAGTTTCTTATTTACAATGACACTTGAAAGACTAAACCACATTAAAGCACATCCCCCATCCTCCCTGGACACCCAAAAAATAAACAAGTTAGAGAGAATAAATAAATAAAATTATTAAACGTGTGAAAACAAAGAGGCTTTGTCAGTTGGAACCAATCAATAGTCAGACACGTAGTGCAAATATGTACACGTAAACATGCATACATATACACACACTTATACTTTGGCCATAATTTTTATCAATAATAATAACATTGTGTTTGGGAATGTGGCAACATGACTATAAAGAAGTCAAGAAACAAACAGATCAGGTTATAAAAAACAGGTTAACCAAATTAATTTGGAAAACAAAAGCCAACTGTAAAACTACAGTTTAGACTAAGTGCTTCAGCTTTGACCTACTGTACTTCCTGTAGTTGTGTGAACACAGTTTTCCTGCACAATGAGGGATTATTACTGACATTTGCACTCATTCAGTTTTAGTGGTTGGTTTGTTTACAACCTGTCTGATTATCTGACTGCTCGTATTTGTTGCCCTGTCTGACTTTTCAGCGATGTTGCACATGTTTCTGGAGTGAAAGGTTATAATAACTGACTGTTAGCTAAGTCCCTTCCCCAAACTGTGATTATCCAGTCGCAGTTAAGCAACCATAACTAGGCACTGCAGCTTTAGAGGGTGGTGTCTTTTTTTCCAAAACCAAAACCAAAACACACATGAACAACAGTGTAAGGAGTGTGTTATATGTTCTGATGCATCATGCAATTGTTAGCATGCCGAGCTAACTACCTACAGAAGTAACCAAGCGTTACTTCCAAAGCCAACAATCATCAACAGTTTGTTACACATGCAGCTTTCGCCTCAGTTTTAAGTACAATGTGATCTATCTAGCTATCAAGTAAATATTTGAGACCCCCTTTACAAGGTTTTGGTTTTTCCAAAACCAAAACACACATGAACAACAGTGTAAGGACGGGATCAAGCTGTGTTGATATGTTCTGACGCATCATGCAATTGTTAGCATGCCAAGCTAACTAGCTAACTACCTACAGAGGTAACCAAGCGTTACTTCCAAAGCCAACAATCATCAACAGTTTGTTACACATGCAGCTTTCACCTCAGTTTTCAGTACAATGTGATCTATCTAGCTATCAAATAAATATTTAAGACCCCCTTTACAAGGTTTTGGTTTGAAAATGAGACAAGTGTAAAGGAGACGCTGCTTTCAAACAGACGGTGCCAGTGACAGCTGGTGTTAGAAATCAGAGGTTTGCTGCTAACTGAAATCACAAACCTATTGTTTCAAAAATTACTATGAATTTCATCATTATAAAACCACATCTGTGCTGCGGGAGATGAGAACGCTTCACAGATGTATCAACAGTAACGAGGGTGAAGGGGGTTTAGCAAACGGACAAATCGATAGAATGGCTTCAAACTGGTTCTCAGTCATCACACACATGGAGCGAGCACTGAAATCACGTCCCACATCCATTCCTGTTTATCACTTCAGAGTAAAGAGAAAGGAGATGCTATATTATTAACTGATAATGGTTTCTGCTCCTGTTAACCCTGGCTGCTCGTGTCTCTTGTCTGTAGGCGGCCTGTACATTGACAGTGCCTATTACCAGCCGCAGACCATAGCCACACCTATCATCATCCACCTGGGCCCTCAGGATCTTTTCTGACCCCGCCGAGGAACCGCAGGACCACACTCGGCAACAGACTCAACCTCCCGTTTAATCCCTCACCCTTATTAAACTCTGTCAGCGCCTCTCAATTACCGCTGCAGCAGCGCTCCCCCCCGGGTTTCTCCTTCCACACGAGGCACAGCAGCAATATTGAAAGCAATATGGAGGAGGAAGCACCTCGGGGCGACGCTCCGCCACACCAGGTTGGGTTGTAGTTGGGAGCAGAAGAAGAGGCAGCGGCTGTGTCTTTTCTGTTTCACCCAGTTCGCTCAGAATATGTCAATAAAACACAAAGCAATACTTCTTCTGCCTTCGGGAATTTCATATTCTGAAGCGACTCGACTGGAAGTTGAAACACTTTGTCAGTGAAGTTGCTTAATTCAAACAGACCATCAGCGCCGTCACATTCACGACAATGTGACCTACTGTATGTAAATATGATATTTACTATCTGTATATATGGATGTGTGTGAGTTTTAAATATATACATGTTAATAGGTTTGATTATGTTAAACCCAACGACGGGTAAAGATATTTATAATATATCTCTGAATGTAAATACATCAATAACTGAAGTAGCTTTGTATTTAAAGCACTCTCAGATATGCTATCTATAAATATTAAGAGTTACATTTTACAGATTGTCTATAACACTGTATTGGTATGTTGATGATATATAATCCCTAATTAAACATTATCACATATCGTAGACTTAAGTAGTAATTTTACAATCCAAAGCACCAAAACAAATACCAGACAGTAATTTGAAAAAATTATTTCAAATTAATTGTTGTCCAACTCGTCCAGCTCTTTAATTGGAAGTTTATCATCATCTGTTGTAAACTCTCCTGCTGTTAAATGTCTTTTTTTTTTGGTTTAAATCAGTAGTTCCCGACCAGCCACGAGACACTTCCATCCAATCTTTTTTTCCCGGTGAATTACTGGATAATTTTACCTCAAAAATTGTTCAAATATAACAAGTCATGTCTTCATTTTAAAAGGTTGGGAACCACTGGTTTAAATGGTTGCGGATGTTTATCAAAGACCAGGTGCGGGGTTTTAGAACGAGTCCTCCAAATTAAATGACAAAATATGTCATTGGTCCATGAACTCCAGAATGACCTGACATCATTTGTCTGTGCCTTCTAAAACCAGTAAAAATCACTGGTTGAAAACTACACGGTTAGTTTTAGGAAAAGATGATGGTTTGAGGTCACAATAAGCAATCTGTTAAGGTTTAGGAAACATTGTGGTTTGGGTTCAATTTACTACTTCCTTAAGGTTAGGGGACCTTTGTTGTCAAGGTTACAATAATAAGTGCATGTTTATGGTTAGGGGACCGTCTTGGATCATGGTTTTTTAAGAAACGGTGTTGATCCGCTGTTGGAAATGGAAAATCAAAATTGATCTCCCATATTAAAGTCCAATGTTCTGTTGAGCCATCCGTCCACCCCGACCTCCTCCCTATGTGGTCGTTCTATAATAACATAGAGCGACACCTGATTTCCTCCTTCGCTCCCGTCATAACGACCACTAGAGGACGCTGTCACATGTCGTTTCGGGGGAACTTGCATTAATGACTGATCCTGTCGTTTTTCTTGGGAGGACAGGCTTGTTAGCAATCCTAATTAAGAAATATAACAACTTTTATCCTATTTATGGATGAAATCCTTTATCACGGTATATTTTATATCGTAATATCTCAATATATAGAGTGATATAGTAAATAGATTTTTTTAAAGAGACAGGAATGTTTGTTTTTGCCCGATTTAGCTGACTAAACGCCTGATGAGTCAGTCATTTCATTACACTGATGCAAAAATCATAAAAATCCAACATTACAATATTGCGACAAAGCAGTTCTGCTGATTGTATTTGCAATATTTGCTAACAACGGTCTAATACACGCAGAGACATTAAAGGGATGGATATCTTGTTATAAACTACATGCAAAAATCAGCTGACAAATGTATATCATCTCAATGTATGTATTGTCATAACACCACATTCATGTTAACATGTTATCCACAGCCAGTAGTTTTTTTTATTTGTTAGTAATACTAATATGGAAGTTGAATAAGATTTATATCTCTACGAACATTTACTGTAAGAAGATTTCCCCTGAAGGCAGAAATTTAGCTAAACTTTTACTCAATTTGTTATCTGTTTAGCATTCAAGAACTACAGCACATTTACATATAGTACATTTAATACTAATGTGACCTGTAGTAGTTGAATGCTAACAATATAATAATTTTCTCTTGGTTAAAATGACAAGGTACTCAGGTTTTACTGTTCTGTATTTATTTATCTTAGAATATGGACAGAAAACCTGAGTATCATGTTTCAGCTACAGTATGTAAATGAAGTGAAAGATGCTAGTAGAACAGAGGCTAGCTTGGAGGTTGAGTAGCTTTTCATAAGTCTGTACGTTTTCATCATTTTCAGATTTTCAGCCACTGATGCTAAACTCACAAAACGACTGAAAATTAATATTAGAAAAGAAAAATTGCTTAAATTAGCCTGTTTGGAAAAAATCAGTGGGTTTTTTCTTTATGGGAAATTATTATAAAAACAATTTATCAAGTTTAATTTATCAATTAACAAACTTTATAATTGTAAAATGTATAAATGTAAATTTTACAAATGTAAAATGTAAAATTTACAAATGTAACATTTATAAATGTATAAATATACAAATGGAAAAATTATAAATGTAAGTTTTACATGTAATGTAAAACAGATACTGTTGAAATAAAGCATTAGTAGCATTAGTACATCACTTCACACAGGACAGCCCTTAAAAAAAAAAAAAAGGTAAAATAAAATATTTGATTCAAAGCAATGATTAAGTTTGATGAAGCGACACCAGATTCAGATTAAATGACCTGTTGAGATGTTTTTTTTTTTGATGAATTATTCCTCGTCACAGCCTGACTGGAAGCACAAACGTCTGAAGCAATATTCCACTCAGGAACCTTCAAACCATAAAAACCACATGGAGGGAAACTTAATCTCGTACACGATGTGCAGACAAACAAGTGGAAGAAAAGAAAACGTGTGTAAGCTGCTTCTGTAGATGATTTAATAGAATGTGATATTTTAAATAACCGATGTAAAACCTTAAACTGTTAACGAATGTCTCTGGTTGAATGTACAGTATAACCACATTATACTGCTTCTGCATAAGCTGAACCAGGGCCAAATATTATAAAGCCTCAGGAGGTGCAGAGTGAGGACGTTTAGAGTCGTAGAGTCCGACATACAGTTTGTTCTTTTTTTTGAATTTTCTTTAGTAAATTAAATGAAAATTTTAGGGTCCAATTTCTGTTTAAATGCTTTATTCATTCCAGTGGAAAAACATGGACCTAAAATAAATGATAATTTAATAATTATGGTTTTAAGCCTCTCAATATATGGAAATTAATCAATGGCAGAACAATCAAGTGAGCGCAAAACGAACTTAAATAAAAGTTTAAATCTGGCATTATACAGATTGTTTTCTTTTTGTCCGCAAATCCCATAAAAAGACCAAAAGTAGCAATTAATTGATCTACTAACAAGTATTGTGTGTTTATCCAAAGCCTGATATATCTTATTCCTCTGTGCTGTAGACAAAATATTAATATTAAAAACACATGACAACAACACATTCATCACCATGAGCTCATGACACTAAACTGCTGAGCATTTTTAAACTTAACTATATATTTGTGAGCTTTTTTTTTTTTTTTTAAAGATTTACGTCTTCAGTGGGAACCAGTGTGCCTGGAGCTGAGTCATATACAGAGTCAGAAAGTATTGACAGATGGACTAACATATTATTAGTTTTGGTCTTTTGTGAAGATTATTGACGGTAAGAAAAATATACAATAACACCAGCCTTATTCTTCCAAACTGTAATCAATCTGCAACTAGGTTTTGTCATAATAAAACAAATTCTCTATTGGATTTTACATGAAACAAGAGTTTAGTATTCTTAGCCGTCCACCCAAAACAGACAAACAAACTATTATTTCTCAGAAACAAAGTTGAAATCATTGAATCTTGTGGTCATAATATAAACCTGCAGGATCGTTACATTATCCAGGAGAGTTTCTATGTTCAGTAATATTGAAAATATCTTGTTGTTTAAAGAAAAACATTTCCAGGATCAGCAGCCCTTCAGACTGTACAACTCTATGTGTATAAATACATAAATCAAGACACTTCTATGAGAATAATAACCAAAATAAATCATCACCACGGACGACAACACTTTGATCTATAAGCAGCATAAACACCACGGCGTCTGCAGCACACATAAAAAACACACATAAAAGACAGTCTGTGTAGTTTTTGCACATAGTTAGTGGGTTACAACCCATCAGTGACTAATGACAGCAGTGTGCTGTTGTACTCGTCTATGTGAACAGCCAGCGGTGCGCTCTCTGAAGTCCTCTAAAAGGCTCGTCTTCTCTGCTAGTCCACTCAGCCTCCCTCGTGTCTGTTTTTAGGAGATAATCCTTTGAATTACGTATCTGACAAATTATAGCTCTTTTCTGCATCATATTGGTGCTAAAATCCTGTAAATCTGATGTTGAGGAAAAAACTGTCTCGCTCACTGATTCGTAACTTCGTCCTCAATGTTCTAAAACAACCATAAACGCAGTAGTGACAAATCTGAATAGCTTAATGGTTTATATCCTCATATGGCCTGAAACACAGAGCGAGGAAGCTGAAGACACAGTCATGAGCAGAGGAAGATTAAGTTGCAGATTGATTACTGCTTAAAATTTATTTTGTTCTCACTCAGTATTTTTTGACACTTCTGAACTTCCGTACCGATGCTGCTGCTGCACAGCGTCTCCGATCTCTTCAACTATTGGATTCAGTTTCCTGCAACAAAACCAGGATTCTTCTCTTTACTGTGTGAAATCAGAAATGCTTTAGTCATTTGTAACGGTCCCCTGACAGTCATGCAAAGCTTTAAAAAAAAAAAAAAAAAAAGAAAAGTGTAACAGGAATAGAAAATGTAAGAATGTGCCTGGTGTTTGTTGCTAGCCTTCTCTTCATCATTGCAGAGTGTTTCCTACAGTCACGCTCAGCTGCTGCGGAGCTAATTATCTCTGAGCAAACAACAAAAAAAAAAAAAGAGTGACAGAAATGTGTCATTATATTCAGAGAGAATCAAATAACAGCCCCAAAACAAGACATTTCAACCAGCTGTTTATATGACAAGCCGTAGCACTTAATAAGAAGAGATGTGTGAAGCAGGGCTGTTTATAACTCTGCAAAAAGGCTCCTTCGGTCTTCAGAATCCCACCTCACTGCTACATGACAGGTAACACACACATTATTTTCCACTGGAGGGAAACCAGTAACACATATTGTTGCTTGTTTTTTCATCAGGAGACATTTGTTCAAACTGCATCATGATTAAGTGTTTTTTACCTGTTGGTTTATGACTGTAATCTTCATGTCTGTTAAATAAACATTCACTTCTTCTAAGGCAGCGGTTCGTTCGGCCTGAGTGGTTTTTTTACAACTTTTCAGTCACCAGTTTCTCTTTTGAGGTAAAAACATTTTTAAAATCAATTCAAGAATCTCGTTGACGTTTTCTGGATCAGGAGTTTGTGGAAACTAGAGCTGTAGTGTCCTGGTTGATTAGTTGGTCGATATGCTCTCGTCCGACCAAATTCTCATTGGTCGAATAATCTCCGTGTTATTTTCATAAGGAGAGAAGTGCTACATCAACAGCCTTCCAGGCTTAATCCATTATTTCCTGCGGCGGGAGGGACAGACTAATAAATTACCTGTGAAAACAACGGGGGTGTATTCAAAACACCCCCGTTGTTTTCACAACTTTGAACTCGTCCAACCTAACGGAGACTGCTGGGTCTAACTGTACTCAACGTTTACTGAATCAGTGTTTCTCCTATAATTATAACAACAAGAACTCCCGCCAGGCCAAAAAAACCTATTTTTTAATGTCAAAAATAACGCCAAATATCCATTGATTCGGAAATCAATAGTGTTTGGGAGTGTCTGTGCAGCGCTGTTCCGGTACGTGAGTCAACCACTGTGTCGTTACCAAGGAGTACGGCATTACGTAATATGTTTGCGTAGCGAGCGGGAAAGAGTGAGCGGCAGGAAAGGGGGTTAGCTCCAAAGTTAGCAACAATGGGTTAGCATAACCGACGCGGAGAAATGTGTGACTGCGGAGTTCACTGTGCACTCTCTCCCTGTGACTAATCAATTAGTTGAAGATTATGTACGATTTCAGTCGACCAAGGTTTTCTCTGGTTGACAACAGCCCTCGTGGAAACCATGAAAAATGTTGATTAAAATCATGAAAATAAGAACATTTACTCAAGTACTTTACTGAAGCACACTACTACCGTCTACTTCTACTCCACTGTGATTCAGAAGCAAATATTAGTTCATATTTATACTCCAAATCCATTCAGATTAAGACATTATGATCTCAGATCAAATGAGTGTTTCTCCCCTCATGAAGACATGATGTACGACACGTCTGAACTTGTGGATTTTTTGTCTGAAGCTCAGAGTATGTTTGAGAAAAATAAACAAATGATTCTCTTAAATCACTCGTACGTGTCGCTTCAGAACTAATCTGTTTGAATGAGTGATTCTTGCACGAGGCGCGTTGTTAAAGAACAGGTGGAGTGAAAAATACATTTTCCAGGTTCTGATCCTGTGTTGATTGTTCGTTTATCTCGTTAGACGCTGAATAAATGTGTCAAAAAAAAGATAAATTATTTGTGAGTATTTTTATATCTAAACCCCTTTTGTTTCTCTTCCTGTAAAAAGTAAAAATATTTTTGATGATCATCTTTATCTTGCATAATATTATCTAATCAAATGTGATTTGAGGAGACTAATTAAAGCTGCCTTTCATATAAAAAGTTGGCAAAAAATGTGTTTATATTTTAAAAGAATATGGTAATGTGTTCATTCCTCTCTTATCATCAACCTCTCTGTCCTGATTTAACAACACAGGTGAGGGAGGCATAAGTATGACATCATATTCACTAAACCACGCCCACTTCTGAGTCATACAATCACACCTGTTGGATTTTATTTAAATCTTTCTGCTAATTTAACGCCGCCAGCTGTTTCCATCAGAAATATGTCGTATGATTATTGTTTCACTGTGACTTTAAAGGGGACATATTCAGCTTTTTGTAATTATCTGTTATTTTTATACTGTTATGATGTCAGATGTTAAACATGATCAAAGGCCCAAAACTTGAGGTGAACATATGTAAAAATGCTGCCTGTGAGACAAAACCCAGGGCTTCAACCTGCCCCGTTTGTTCTACATCAGATGACATCAGATTGTTGCACGCCTACGAATGGCCGTCTGTTTCATAGCCCTTGTTGCTAAGGTTGTTGCTAAGGTGTTTCCATGTGTTGTTCACGTCGTCCAATCTCATAGGTCGGATGAGATTTCAACTCGAATGTGTACGGTTGGATTTGAGAAATTTCCGTTTCAAGTAAAGAACGAAAAAAAAGAAGTGAAATCCTGCTACTGTTTGTTTACGCAGCCTTCCGACCCAGCAGGAGTCAACCAATCAGAACACAGGGGGCGGGCCTTAAAGGTATATGTAATTATTCCACATTAAAATGTCTAAAAACAACTAGACCTATGTTATATATGTTGTTGAGTTTTGTACTTACATTATCCCAAATGTTTCCAACAATCTTCAAACCCAGAAAAATCAGTAATTTAATCAAAGTAACAGATCGTTTCATTTGGTCGCATGTCAATGGCGTCATACCTCCTCTACCAAAGAGTAAACACGCACAAGATGCATACAGCGGTGCCGTGTTTGTCCGCTACAATGGCGTCTACCAAAGAGTAACTTACACACATACAAGATAATACATCGGCGTTGTGGTGTTCCACAGAAACTGTTATAAGTTGACTTTTATTCAGTTTTAAGCCACATTTTTATGATAAATTTAGGTCGTTTTTAACTATATCTTTTAGCCAGAAGAGGGATTTTAGTCATTGGACGTCTGGATCTGAAGTTATCAGAGAAATAAACTGGACAAACGTTAGCAGCAGCTCAGCTAACAGCCCCTCCAGGAAGTCCGGTGGTCACCAAACATCGTCGGAGAAACATTGATTTTTTTTTTTTAGGTGAAACAGCTTTATTCAGTGTTTTTACCTGTAATCTCCGGGTCCGTTTGTTCTGGAGAGGAGGAGACCTCTGCGGGTAAAAACATCCCGAATGATGAACACTGGAGTAATCCTATCCCGGTGAAGCTGGTTATTTAACGACGAGTGGTTCCCAACCAGTGGTTTTGGTTTATGAGCACTTACAAAAAAAATCTGATTCTTATTTTAGCTTATTGAAGTTTTGTTTTTATGGTACATTTACTGTTTGGTTACAGTGTCAGTAGAGCTACAGTAGAGTTGCTCTGCTGTACATTCATCTCTTCTCCTGTTTTCAATCATATTACATCTTAAAAACAAGACACTAAACTCATGTTTTCCTCATTTTCATCACTGAGAGTGAACAGAACATTTTGTGTCTTTTAGGTTAAACTAAATGTATCTTTATATCTTCATTTTCAGCTTATTGTTGATCCATTTAGACGTTACCCAGCTGCCTTTTAGAGTTTTATGAGCCTAAATGTTTTGGGTTTTTTTGTCACCATCAACAGCAGTTTATGGTGTTGACAGTGTTGAAAGTGACTGCAGTGTTTGGACAGTAGATACGGGGTTATATACTGCTGTTTACATCCAGTCAGCAGTCTGAGTGCTGCTTCTTAAACCCCCCCCCCTCCCCTCCAGTGTGTCCCGCCGCTGACCTGCGATGGCATCCTGCAGTCTGGTGGCATCATCAGACCTGACTGGGCCTGCAGACGACGGAGAGATAATTATTTGTTTCCAGTTGTTTAGATATTTCTAATTCTAAGCAGCATCTTCTTGATGTTGCTGGAGGGAAACTGTCTGGGAAAGTTATAGTTCCTTCACTCTGTTGGCAGACTATTCTGTCGCTTGTTTTGGAAAAAAAAAAAAAAAAAAAAAAAAATAGACAATCTGGCGCCTCTGTGTAAGATGAAATCAGCGGTGGGGATGTTTTGTGTTTCTGTGAGGAGGAGAAACATGCGAGCGCCGACAGCGAGGATCGTATCAGATGGAGGTCCAGATCCTGCTGGTATTTTTAGCGTCGAGAGAGAAGCCAGAAGGTGTTGGATTACGCAACGCGGGCACATGCCGCCCTCACTGATGGCAGTTTGTCATCTTATATCAGCACTCAGGACCATGATGCAGTGCAGCCGAGACGCACTTCAGCTGCACTTTATTCACCTTTTTAGAAACACCGCTGACATCGAACGGCGAGGATGCTGAGTTACGGAGGAGGAAACTGTTTATATCACGCAATTCTGTTTATTTTACATGAGTATTATTGTTAGTAGTAGTATTAGTGTGTATTTATTATTGTTGCTAAGACACAAAGCAGCAGTGAATCCATCCCAGAAGAATCAGGAGCATCGTCAGACGTCAACAACAAGTTATATAATCCAGTAAATTAAATGATGAAGATGAAAGTTGTAGCTGTAATACATAAATCTTTTTTCAGTGTAATTTTCCTTATTTGCTGTAATTTTGCTTTTTCTCTGTTTTATTTGTATTTTTTCTTTTGTTTGTGAAGCGACATCCACGGATGAACAAATCCAATAATTCATCGGTAACAATTAACAATTAAAGTCCTTTTACAAGCAGTATACAAACATTTAAATGGTTTATAATACTTTAAAGTATTTATTGAAGTACTTCCTATAATATGAAGACATTTTACTATATTGTCATTTATTATCTGTTTATAACGCAGCCTCCACAGTTGATGACAAATACATTAATAAACACTTTTTTCCTCTTTTTCACTGATGTGTTTGACTTGGAACAAAAAATATTTTACTTTATTTACTTTATAAAATACTCATCTAGTCTTTGTTTTTCTCCTAAAGTTCCTTTCTGAAGGCGAATCTGAATGTTTTAACTGTAAATCAAAAATCACAGTCAGTGAAGTGTCGCCTTGATATTATAGTGGAACTGAAAGCTTGAAATACACATAATAAAGTTAAACAACATAACAAAAGGAGACTTAGATACTAAATGATGCATCAAAATATCAGGTAGTCATATTAAAAATATATATAAAGCAAAGTAAAATACACAAAAACAACAAACAGAACTTTTCATTCCAGCAGCAAATTAAAAGTCAAAGTTCAGCAGCTGTGAGGTGTCATGGCCGACAGCAGGGAGATAAACCAGCTGTGAGGTTGTTTCAGTGGTTTCAGTGAGAAGATGTTGTTAAAGGGTTTTGTTAAAGTGAAGCTCAGTCAGTGTGATGAGATGCTGTCGGAGGGTCTGCAGTGAGCTTACAGCCTCCTCTGCTGGTGAACTTTCCCCCCTGAGGTGACGTCTAGAAAACCAGCAGCAGCTTCATTTACACACACGGAGCCTTTTTTTTAAATAATGAAGCACTTTGCACATTTTCTTCTTCGCAGACAGCAGGAAATCTAGTAAGTGGACCTTGAGTTTCATCAAACTACTGTTTCAAAAGGTCAAGAATGAAACTTCAAGCTGTCTTTATACACACATGTATCAGCAGTTTTAAATCCAGATGTGATTGATCGATGCATCTGTTTAAATTGTTAAATCATTTGTGCAATCATATATATTAATTATCATGAAGCATCTTTTGTTTTTACAGACAAAACAATGAGATCTCTTGATATTATTAGAAAAAAATCACATCTAATTGATCAATCTGGTCTTCTTGCAATCAATTAAAAGCTTCAACCATCATTATCTTCAGTATCAATAAACAACAAACTTGTATATTTATTACAAACATTCAGTGCTCACTGGTATCTCAGACTTTTCATTATTTTTCATTATTTCATATTTTACCAGACAGTCTTTATGTTACATTTTCATTTAGAGGCTGTTTTCACGTTGACTTAAACAAACACTGGGGACTTAACAGTTCTGTTCATCAAGTCTTTGTTTCCTTCGTCTCCTGCATGAACGTTTGTTCACTTTGATTTAAAGTTCAGCTGAATATATGAAGGTAAAACTTTGGGTTCTTTAATATGTGAATGTATTTGTGTAAAAGATGAAAACAAAAAGTGTTTCTGATGTGCAAACAAATACAATTTATCAACTGTTTATACACCAGTTATAGATGCTTCATAAGTTAGAATTTTGGAAAAAAAAATACATCAATAAACACTTAGAAATGTCCTCATATCTGCTTCTAATTACAGTATAATGAGTTATAAATACAGGCTGCAACTAATAATTAATCTCCAGATTATTTTTCTAATCAGTTCATGAGTTGTTTGATGTATAAAATGTCAGGAAATGGTGAAAAGTGTCACACAACGACTTCTCAAAACCTCCAAATACTCCATTTATTAGCACAGGAGGAAAAAAAAAACACAAATTTATCAGCATTTATATTGATTATCTGTCAGTCAACTAATTGCTGCAGCTCTGTTCTGAATGATAAAGTCATGAATGAAGAGTTTTTATTATATTTGATGCTGTTAAGAGACTTTGAGCCACTAGATGGCGTCTGTCAGTCTGAACTCACAAACATCACAAACACTGGCTGCTTTGTGTTTCTGCATCAGACAATGAACAAACTCTGAAATGAACAAAACATGTTATTGTCTCTGCCAGATATTTGACTTCATACAGGCCGTTATCACAGGGGTTTTTTTATTTTTTATTTTATTTTGATCACAGCCTCAGTGTATCAGTGAACTCTTCAGGCTGCAGCGTTTAACCTCCAGCAGTAAACAGCTCTGCATGTTCATCACGAGGAGCCTGATAAAAATTTGTTTAGTCCGTTTTTGTTTTTTTTGTTTGTTTTTTTTTTAAATGTTCCTTTTCTGTGAAACCCCCGATGACATTCATCAAAGCGACATAACAAGATATAATTCATATCCGAGGTCACGGTGGCCTGAAAGATGTTTCAAACACACTGAATTTAACATCTTTCATAGCAAAGGAATGAACTGTTACTCTGATTATCAATAAATATGTTCTCAACTGATTGATTACTGTTCAAAATATGTCAGAAATGTCGTCTTCTGTCTGATATTCAGTTTACTACCATATATGACACATAAAAGCTTCAAGTCTTCACATCTGAGAGTCTGCAACAAGCAAACTTTTGACATTTTCCCTTAAAAAAAAAAAACAAACTACGTCTCATTTTTAAAATACTGTTTTTTGTATGAAAATGATTTTTATCTGCACCAGTTGTTTCAGTTTGAGACTTCTGTCCACCGTCAAACACCTGAACAACATAAATCTCTTCTTTATTGTCTTTTTTTTCCAGTTGATAAACAACAAAACTGCGTCAATCATTATTTTATGGTTGCAAAGTCAAATCTAACTGTGCTGCATGTTTGACTGTGTTGACATTTTAAATGAACAGAGAAGATTCAAGGTGACGTTAATCCCTGCTTAAAGGACGAGTTCACAGTTTTTCAAGTCTGTCTTAAAACAAGTCAGGAGCCTTAATGCACTTTGGGCACCTGACTGGGGGGGGGGGGGGGTAAAATGTATTTAAAAGTTTATCTGAAGCTGATATGAAGCTTTAAATCAAGTAGATATCTTTCAACGTTACAGTGTTTTTAGTGTCAAAGTTCCTCTTTTTGTTACTATACTTCCACCTGCAGCTCAACAGGGAAACACTGTCCGAGGAAACACAAAGAGGGAATTTGATGCTAAAAAGACTGTAAATGTGTCAGATATCCACTTGATATGACTAACTCAGACTGCTGAAGCTGAATATAAGCTTCACATCACCTTTTAAATGACTGTGTGGACACACTGTGGATTTTATCCTCCATCACTAACATTGAAAGCACATTTGAAGGATCTTTTAATATCCAGTATGAACAGGAGGAATGATTACAGCGAGGAAAACCTCTTTCACTGCTCATACGGACACCTGACTGCTGGTTTAAAGACACACTTGAACAACTGTGAATCTGTCCTTTAACCTCCGTCCCTCACCTTCATCATCATCATCTCAAAAGCTCTGACTCACCTTTACAAGCTGAAACACTGAGTCAGCAGGTTTAAAGTTTAAACACTCTGGAAACTATGAAAAAACTGTTTTAGTCTAGACGCAGGGCTCAGAGTGAATCAGACTCAGAGGAGTTTCTGAAATGATTTGTGTTCAACTGAAGTTTTAATTAGTGGAAGCTGTAGGAGGTTTGAGCTCGCACACAGTAGCTGGCATAAGAATAAAACCTCCAACTGACAAATACTGGAGTTCAAACTCTATAAATAAACTCTTGATTGAAGTATTAGTGACATATTTTGCTTTTTCTCACCAATAGAAAGCATAAAACTTTAAATCTGAGTCTTGATATAAAGATCAGCTGCAGTGTGAACGCAGCCCGACTGTGTGTGTCCGCTTTGTGTTTTTTTTTTTTTTTTTTGCAGTGCGGCGGCTGCACCTGCGGATCATGAGACCAGACTGATAACAGAGCCGCTGTCTCTCTCCTCAACACTGGGCCGTATTGTAGTGAAGCAGCCAGAGGCTAATCGATCCATCCGGAGTCCAAAATCATCCCGACTCCCCTGGAGAAGCTCCGGAGGAGTGAAAATAAAAAAGTCATGGACCAAAAAGACGACTATAATAACTATTTAATACGCTCTGAATTATTATAAAACAGGAAAGAGAAACGTCTTTTAGAAAGAGTTTTAAATGTTTACTGTTGTAATTTAGTACGTCTATAAAATTCACAATAATACTATTTTACTATTAATTTTATTGATCTTGTGGAAAGCAGAACAGGAACATTTTGTGCTGACAAAACTTATGTGCCAACAGACAAGTTGGACTTTGTTTCTTAGCATTTTTTCAGTGTAAACGTACTTTTGTAACCTGACAATCAGACTGAATTGCAGATGTATTTTCACTTAAATAACAGAAGATGTGTGCAGTAATTCAGAGGTCTGGAGTCAGGCTGATACTACTGAACACAAAGGATTTTAACACCACTGGAACCGACAGCAGGCGAAGCTCAACATGAAGGAATTTTAGGTTTTCATGGAGCCGTCCAGGGGTCGCGTGGTCGTATAAATATTGACATGGAAATCTAACAGAAGTGATAACGGATTAATAAACCAAGAGAGCAGACTCTGTCCTCTCCTGCTCTCTGTGAATACATGTACTGTGATTTAATGAGGCCAAATCCACAATATAGTTATTTACATATTTTTCTGTTTCCGTTGTCAGATAACAGAACGAGTGTCAGATCTGAACACGGCTCATAAATACTGTATGTGAACCAGCAGTCGTTACCAAGCTGCTGATAAGATGATAATTAGAGCTGAAACTAACGATTATATTCATTACTGATTTGTCTATCAATGACTTTCTTGATTAATCAAAGTTATTTGGTCTATAAAATATCAAAAAAATGGTCAAAAATGACGATCATTGTTTCCCAAAACCCATAATGCAACTTAAAATGTCTTGTTTTGTCCCGACTAACAGTTTACAACCCAAAAATATTCAGTTTATTATCAAAATGCTTTAAGAAAGCAGAAAATATTCACATTTAAGCAGCTGGAACCAACAAATTTTGGCATTTTTTCTGAAAAATTGCTCAAAACTACTCAAAATAGTAATTTACTTTCAATCGACTAATCGATTATTAGTTGCAGCTCTAATTGTAATTTCATGATCAGAACCTTGTCAGACAAAATAAACTAAAATACAAACTAATGACCATAAATGAACTGAAAATGTGTATTTATGCTGTTTACATTTTAAATGTTAATCAGAAGCTTGGTATCGATTTTGATCAAATTTCATACTTGTTCCGTTTTCTGACAACGGAAACAGAAAAATATATAAATGAGAACAACTGTATCATGAATTTGACCTCATTAAAACACGGCGTCGGTGATCACTGAGAGCAGCAGGAACCTGAACGGGGCACTCGGCGGTCCAACGTGCACATTTTACTAATCCGTGAGAACAGTTTATTAATCCGTTCACACAGATTTCCTCGTCAATATTTATGTCCTATCACATGACTGCAGGGGGGCCTCCGTAGCTTTCGTTTGAGAGGGAGGAGAAATGTAAATTAGAAATACAGAAATAAAAGAGCAGTTATCTGAACTCTTTGATATGAACTGATGATGAGTCGTCCCGGGTTGTGTTCGGGGTAACGCTCAGGTTAGTTCATCACCAGGGAACGAACGCAGTCAATGGAAGCTGAAGTGTGTGTGTGTGTGTGTGTGTGTGTGTGTGTGTGTGTGTGTGTGTGTGTAGAGACTAAATTCAACACATTAAAAATGCATTTCACACTATTCGACCCAGAACTGAAGCCTGCAGCCTGAAATATTAATGCAACCTCGGAGCCGAGAGCCTCTAACACTGTACAGGAGCTTTAACAGTTTGATTTCATTAACGGTCGGGAAATATGATTGAATTTTCAGACTGTAACACAAGACTTCAGCCCCCGTTCTCACTCCTCCCTGAGAGATTGATTGCACAAATGTCAATAAGAGAGTAGAAGGCAACTGAGGTAGACAAAGAGGCAACAGTTTATCTGCATTTCAGACACACTGAAGTAAAGACAGAGGTAAAGTCTGCTGTATCGTATCTCTGTACTGAATGTGAATTTTGTTAATTTTTAAAGGGTTTACAAAGCAAGGAGTGGACAACATCAGCATATGCATGATGTGTCGCTATCTTAGCGTAAATAACTGTTTCCTGTTGTTATTTACTTTCACATTATAGCAGAAAAACAAGCTGCTACATGAGGCAGCACAGGATCCTTAGGAGGAGGAGGAGGAGGAGGAGGCAGCGAATCACAAACAGAAAATAGCTTTAACTTAGTTATTTGCGAGTTTTATAACATAAAAGTAATCAGATCAACTGACCTTTGCAAGGACCAATGAGCTGTTTTTTTATTTAATCTTTATTTAATAAGCAGCCTCGTTAAGATTCAGATCTCTTGTCCGAGAGAAACAAGACAAGACAAGAACACAGTCAGCAGACAGAAGCAACACAACTACACAATCAATAAGAAATTAATAAAAAACAGTTGCAAGAATCCTAAAAAAAACATCAGATAATAAAGCTTTAAAAATCTCTAAGAGGAAAGTAGGACTCATTTAAAAGGTGCAAAATACCTGAAACCAGTTCTGCCAACGTTAGTGAAGGATATCTGAGCTTCAGTAGTTATGTGAGGAAGTTTGAAAGCTTCGACTTTATAGATGAATAACATGAGATGTTCTTTTCTTCTTCACTGTAAGAAAATCCAACCTTGAGATACAGAGAACAATGATGAGTACGAGATGAGTCATCATCGGTGATAAAGTGTGACGCTCTATGATACACAACTGCTGAACAACACAGAATATCTCCACCGTCGAGGACAGACGTGAAGGTCGACTGCACAATAGTTGTACGGTTGGAAGAAGACAGACAGCGTTTCATTCTTTACGATATACTTTAATGTGAATGTTGCTGTTAGTGGCCGTGAATCACTAAAGTTATAAACCTGGTTGATTTTCTTAAAAGTTGTTCTTTTACTGTCCTGCAACCATAATCCAGATCAACTCAGCAATTAGCTTAACAATCAGCAGCGAGTGCTACATTAAGTATTACTGACTTTTTTTGCCCCGAGTTTTGACTCTAAGGTTTCATACAGGCTGCTCTACCTTACTGCTGAAGGTTTCTGTCTGTATGTATACGGAATATCTGCAGACTGGCTGAAAAAAGGACCTTCAACTTTTTTTTAAGGTTAATATTTCTATTTATTTACAGTTTATATTGTCCTAAAAATCTAGAAATTGATTGAATTGATCAGTCCAAGACAAGACAGTTAATTTTAAGAAGGGGCATATTTCTGATATTTCGCTTGGAAAATGTTTTTTAAATGTTTTTTTTTTTTAACTGTATAGATATGTTGAGAAACAGATCTTATTCCCTCCCATCTTTCACATCACAAGCAGTAACCTTCAAGCACTGAACGTGTTCACACAATGTGAGAGTATCCTCCAGTTCGGCTGCACACAGTACAGTGTGTACATCTAGCAGATACGGAGCAACATTAGCATTTATTTGAAGTTGTGTTTCTGGCCAATATTCACTGTCTTTTAGCTCTGGTTTGGTCTCCACCAGCTCTGGTGCTCCACTGTGTTCAACAGCTAGTCTAACGTTGCCGTTCGATGCTGGACAGGTAGTGTAGCGTGAGGATTTTATGACGAGGAAATTAGTAAAAAAAGAAGCTAAAAAGCTCTGTAGAGTTGAGGGAACTGCAGATTAAGGTGATAAAACTCTCTGTGGATTCAACAGAACAAGCGACACCTTTCACATACAGGTAATCATTTGGTGAAAATATTGATTATAGTCGCTTTAAATCAGAGCTGAACAGAAACAGAAAATGTAAAAAATTACTTAATGTGGAGAGACATGGTTTTAGCCGACTCATTCCATCAGCAGGAGAGGAGATGGTGATGTGATGATTATAACATCAGGATGCAGAGCTGCCTCCCACGCAAACCCCACCCGACGCCCCCCCCCCCCCCCCCCCCCCCCCCCCCCCCCCCCGATACCCCCCCCCCAATCCCTCCTGCCTTCACAAACACACAAACACACACAGTCTTAACCCTAAAATACCCTCTTAAGGCCGGCTTCTTGTCACCACAATGTAACTGAACAAATTTTTGTCCCCACAACATGATAAATATAGTGCACCCACACACACACACACACACCCACACACTCACACACACACACACACACTGCATATTCTCCATAGTGGTCCATAGATTACACTCCTGCTGTTTTCAATGATTAATTAGCTTCTGGTTCAATTATTGATGCCGTGTTTGTGTGCAGCAGAGAAGCAGCGCTGAATAATAGATTGAACCCCGACTCTGCTGCTGCTTTTGGGGAGGGAGGGGAGCGAGAGAGGGGGGTAGCTCAGGTTGGAAGGAGGGAAGGAAGGAAGCTAGGAAGCAAGTTAGGAACAGACGAAGGAGAGCTGATGTTCCCTCTATAGACGAATCCAGCAGCTGATTTATGTGTTGCATTCTCAAACGCTGCTGTCATTACTGCAGCGTCAGAATCAAACTGAACTCATTTGCACTGACAGTGAAAGCTGAGACTGTGTCTCCAAGAAATTACGTTCATATTCAACTAAACTGTTTTCCCACCTGACTTGTGTTGGCAAACTCATTCGCTGCCTGGATTATGTTCACAAGCGATGTTTTTTTCCGAATATGATGAAGCGCCACATCTATATATCATGTTGAAGACACAGGGAGCAGGTCGGGATGGATGGAGGGTCCAGAGAAAACGCCCCCCAGCTGCTGTCAATCAAACACAGACGCCGACACGCTCCTGAGGTGCTGTTAATCAAACACAGACACTGACACACCCCCCCAGCTGCTCTTAATCAAACACAGACACCTACACGCCCCCCAGCTGCTGTCAACCAAACACAGACACTGACACCTTCCCCAGCTGCTGTCGATAAAACACAGACACCGACACGCCCCCCCCAGCTGCTGTCAATCAAGCACAGTCACCAACACGCTCCCCCAGCTGCTCTTAATCAAACACAGACATCAACACACCCCCCAGCTGCTCTTAATCAAACACAGACACCGACACGCCTCTCCAGCTGCTGTCAATCAAACACAGATACTGACACGTCCCCCAGCTGCTGTTAATTAAACACAGACACCAACACGCCCCCCAGCTGCTGTCAATCAAACACAGACACCGACACACCCCCCAGCTGCTCTTAATCAAACACAGACACCGACACGCCCCCCCAGCTGCTGTCAATCAAACACAGACACTGACACGCTCCTGAGGTGCTGTTAATCAAACACAGACACCGACACGCCCCCCAGCTGCTGTCAATCAAACACAGACACTGACACGCCCCCCAGCTCCTGTCAATCAAACACAGACACCTACACGCCCCCCAGCTCCTGTCAATCAAACACAGACACCTACACGCCCCCCAGCTGCTGTCAATCAAACACAGACACCTACACGCCCCCCAGCTCCTGTCAATCAAACACAGACACCTACACGCCCCCCAGCTGCTGTCAATCAAACACAGACCCCCCCCCCCCCCCCATCTGCTGTTGATCAAACACCAACATGCCCCTCCAGCTGCTGTTAATCAAACACCTACACTGACACGCTCAACCAGCTGCTTTCAATCAAACAGAGACACAGACACGTCCCCCATCTGCTGTTAATCAAACGCTGACACCAGCACGTCCCCCCCCACCTAATGTAATTCAAACACAGATACTGAAACCCCCCAAAGACCTTTTTTCTTCATTCTCATAATACAAAACTATTGACTATTTTTTTTAAAACAAACATTTTTACTGGAAAGAGGGATGATTTTAAATGTAGTTGCTTGTCAAAGCTGTCTGAAGATAAAAAATGATCAGTTTTATCACACAACTAAAACAGCTTAAAGAGTCCGCAGAGCTTCAGTATGTATACAGCTTTCTGTTATGGGACTTGTGTGTGTCACTGATCAATCTTAGCCTCAGGTGACACATACTGTAGTGTAAATACATTAATGTACTCCGGGTTAGATAACTGTAAGGGCACAAAGGATCTTCTTTCACTTTCAACAATGTAACCCTTTCTTATATTATCAGCAGTAGCTCACAGAAAGCACAGGATCTCCGGAGGCTAAGGTCACTGATTTATATCTGCATACTTTCATACATTTAAAATATGTGCCTCAGGAAGTGGAGACGTCTCTGAAATTGAATCATTAAGTTCATTCAAGAGTTCAAGTATCTGCCCTGCACGACTTCCTTATATTTCTGTGAACTGTATGACACAAGCACGTCTGCTGAAAGTCGTTTATACTTATTTCATTGAGTCGGTGGGTTTTTTTTAATCTCAGTGTGACAAAACTTGCTGGGACAAATTGTGAATGTGTGCCGTTTAACCTGCAGTAACTGATTGTCCAACTTGTTTTCTTTAGCAGAAACAAGTACACAACATCAATATATGCCTTTTAAGTTGATTTGTTGAACTTGTTTGCAAACAGTTGCTTATTTCCACATCCAGCAGTTACGGAGCAACATTATCATTCATCTGGAGTCGTGTTTCTGTCCATCTGGTGAATGTAAGTCCAATATTCACTCTCTTTTAGCTCTGTTTTTACTCTCTACCAACTCCTGAGGGAAATATCTGGCTCTTTAGCTGCTAAAAGCTCCACTATGTTCACCAGTTAGTCTACAGCTAACTGTGTCTGTTTGCCGTTTGGTGCTGAGCAGGTAGTGTACAGCGGCTTTTTAGAGCTTTTACTCTGAAAAAAGCAGCCTGCTGCGGCCAAAAACAACGCTATGAGAACGCTGAGAGTGAAATAAAACAGTAAAGTTGCAGCCGGACAGATAAACAATGAGCTGAAACTCACTATAAAGCTCCGTAAAGCCGAGAGGAGCTGCAGAGGCGCTGATAATTCACTGTAGGTTCATCACTACGAGCCACATTGCACACTATCAGCTCATTGTGTTTGTATAAAAATATTGATTATAGCTGCATGCTTTAAGTCACTGGTGTAAATGTAAATATTTGTTATTTGTATGACGTTCAGAAGCTCAGTTCATCCTCTTTGACACAGTGTTGTCTGGTTTCTTTGACTTCTTCTTGCACTTGTATATTCTTTCGTTTTACTCATTGTTAAAAGTTTTTTAGTATTTATTATTATAGAGTCGTGACTGTAATCCAAATTGCCCCGTTGGGACATTAAAGCAAGAAAAGACGTAATCTGGGCAGAATCGTCTTTTCCTCCCAAAAAGTGTTTTTCTAGTCTGTAAGATAACAGAAATCTTGCAGGTGGGTCTAATAAACTCTTGGGTTTCAATCCGTGTCAGGCTGTTTAATATCAATTTCAAACAATGTCAGATGGTGTGATTTACGCCTGATGAGTCATAGCGTTTCAATGAAAACAGAAAACAAATATGCGAGCTTAATTGCCCACAGGAGAACACTGCTTCAAATTAAATCACCCCCGTTGCCTTCATATAATTCCTGACCGTGTGACCTCTCGTCATTCCTGAAATCAAATTTGTTTTAAGAGGATCCTCAGCTACGTTCCACAACTCATGATCTCCCTTTTTTTAGAAACTTGTCACCTGAGATTTGTTAGCATCTAAAACTTTTAGACTTGTTTTATGGTGAAGAGTCAAATCAGTAATGTGTTTTCATCACATACAAGTTATATCAGAATATAGAATTAAACGTTTGATCCAATGATGTAAAATAAGCTTGTTTACTTGATCACAACTGAAACCTGTTTATCCGTATCATTTTCAAATACGACTGAAGTAAACAAACTCTAAATAGCATCAAAAAGCAATAAGAACTTAGACATAACTCTGAATTCTTATCTGATTCAATTGGTGTCTCGTATTAAATCATCTGTTAAAATATTTATCAGTTGAATTAAGGTCTCAAGTTGGAATCTCGTGTTTTAATTTGGTGGCAGAACAACATTTAACATTTTTAGCACAGATACCTTCAGTTCTATCAGCTGTTTCAACTCCAAGTTTTTCATTTTTTTCTGTAATTCGATGGCCGAAGAGCAAAACCTCCTATCTGAAAAATTCACTTTTTTGAGAAAACTAAAAAAAAAACTTGTTGTTTTCTTGCAGAATGCTATTTGTTAAGGATACCCAATATATAACACACTGTTTTTGGACTATATTACTATATTATGTGTTAACAATACCGTAATAACCATACAAAGATACCGTAATCAACACCACATAA
This sequence comes from Thunnus albacares, assembly GCF_914725855.1. NCBI lineage: Eukaryota > Metazoa > Chordata > Actinopteri > Scombriformes > Scombridae > Thunnus > Thunnus albacares. Next base: position 35,917,460 of record NC_058107.1, on the reverse strand, counting down.
TATAGTAATAGCACAAATAGCATTCTGCAAGAAAACAAGTTTTTTTTTAAACAAGTTTTCTCAAAAAAGTGCATTTTTCAGATAGGATGTTTTGCTCTTCAGCCATCGAATTTCACAATTTCTGCAAATTTTGAAAAACACTTTTCACACTTTGTGAGATTATCGCACATGTACCGTTACTCTGTCTGCTCGTTTAAACTGAAACAGTCAAACATGTCTGATATATTTAGAAACTTTCCTATCTCCACTTGAATTTTTTTTCAGTATACTTGTTGGGAGGCGACACTATGGAGAGAAACGGTGAATGACATACAACAAAGGTCTGCTGCTGGAGTCGAACCGCAACAACCTGCAGTTACGTGACTTACATCTCATAACCTGATGGTTTGTCACACGGGAACCATCTGAGAAGTCGTCCTTGGAAACCGTTTTGGAAAAGGGCAGGAACTTTCAAAAAAATATACTTGGCAGGTGATTGGATGAACCGTCTGTCTGTTACTGTCTTACCTTGTGAGGCAGCTGGATTCACAAGATCACGCAAGAATCCTCATTTGGACGCCGATTGATCCGAACCACCGGTGGCAAGAAGCCTGAACAAGATGGATTCTTGTGTGATCTCATCCTGTCGTGATGTTGTGTGTATCAAACATCTCATCATCTGATAGTAAAACGTGTCATGATGTGGAGGTTGTGACGACGTATTCACCATTTTACAGCTGCCTCTTTTTCCAATGATTGTCTGTGCATGAAAAATGTTTTTTCGGGCGCGTGTGCATCACGTGACGAACCCGGAGGTTGTGATTACACAGTTTGGCCACTATGTCAAATTGGTTTCACAGCCTGATGCTGCTCCTGGGGGCTTGATCCTCGCCCACATCTAACTCATTAAATCCAACCATAGCAAGCAACCATTTACTTCCTGTTTACTTCCCCAAAGCATCATCGGAACTGTAGTTCCAACAGTGAGAGGATGATTATCGCTCAAAGCAAAGTAAGAAAAGTAACAAAGAAGAAAAGAAGGAGTGACAAATTCCATTAATATTAATACTTAATGCTCAGAATCTTATATTTCTGGAACACTCACACTCTCCTCTCTCCATTCATATACACATTTTCTCTGTGTAGAAAACCAGTAGACCAGTAAACCAGTAGAAAACCAGCAGAATCCCCTGGTGTGAGCATGTTAGTGTTAATGTGGCATCTTTGAAATTATTCTAACGGGCAAAAGATTTTTCTTTATAGAAAATTTTGACAATCTTTGTGAAAATTGGCACAAATTTGGTTTTAGACCTTTATTTTTACTTTTATGGTTATAATCCACTCAAGTCAAGTTTCAACTTTTTTTTTTTTTTTAATGATAATAAAATCTAAATGTTTGAGTTGGAAATGGGTTTACTGTTACACAATCTGCAGAGCTGCAGCAAACAGGCAGCTGAGTGTTTCATGATACGCAGCTATCAGGGAGAGAAAAATGAAGCGTTATGAGAAACGAGGACGAGATTATTTGTTGAACGTGTTCGAGGTGTCAGATCCTCGTGAAGAGTGTTAGCGAAGGTTTCGAGGTCTCAAAATCCTTGAAAATCATTCAGCAACTTTACATCCTCGTGTAAATCTTCAGCTCGAGTCAGAAAAAGAAAACAAAACAGCAGAGCGATTCATGTGGTTTCACTGCAGAAAAGAGCAGCGTGAAGTGAACTTGGATGCTGCCGAGTGTTATTACAACATTTATTCAAATCAATTCAAAGTGAAAACAGCTTTTTTAACATGACAGCTGCGGTCTTCTTCTGCCAAAGCTGCACAACAATCTCGTTTGTCGGGCTTGGCAGAAGGAATGTGAGTTTAACCGTGATGAAAAGAATCTCATTATGAACTGTGGAGAAACCCTTAAAGGGCAGTTGTCTCGGCTATTTTTGGCTGTGTGAGTACCATGGTAGGTTGTTAATTTGCAGAGTTTGTATCTTGGCAGTGTATTATCCAATCAAGTCAATGAGTGTTTATCAGACTTCCCCCCATGTAGCTGCGCTGAGGTCAGACTGAGTTTGAGTCTATTTATGTCTGTCTATCTTGATATAATACTCATACAGTATGTACATTCAGAGAGTTATTGTTTGCTGTGAACATGCCTCCGCTCCAGTGATCCCTTTCCAACTGACTGTAAGAAAACATGGGACAAAATCCACCGTCATGTAAGTGACTTCTGAAGCTTATAAGGTTTTTAGAAATGTAATCAAATAGGTTTCTACATCCTGGCAGTAGTGTGAAGGTTTATTGACAACAAACTGACAAAGCACACAGGCGGCGCCAGAGATTTTTTTCTTGCTTGGGCAAGTAGTAAATGCATGATTTAACAGAACTAGGCCCAGACCTGTAACGTTAGCAGTTAGTCAATTTCAAGCATCATATGCAAACTACAAACACTTTGGATTATTTAAAGTAGTACTGCACGCCAACAAAACTGTCGGTGTGTGATGTGTTGGTCGACTCTGCAGCTCCTCTCGGCTTTACGGAGCTTTATAACAAGTTTCCGCTCATTGTTTAGCTGCAACTTTACTGTTTTGGTTCACTCTCAGCGCTCTGTAGCGTCGTTTTTGGCTGCAGAAGGCAGCTGTTGTCAGAGAAAAAGCTCTAAAAAGCCACTGTACACTACCTGCTCAGCACCAAACGGCAAACAGACACAGTTAGCTGTAGACTAGCTGGTGAACATAGTGGAGCATTTAGCAGCTAAAGAGCCAGATATTTCCCTCAGGAGTTGCAAAAACAGAGCTAAAAGTGAGTGAATATTGGATTTATATTCACCAGGTGGACAGAAACACGACTCCAAATGAAAGATCATGTTGCTGCTCTTCCTCTTAATTGAATCCTTATTATCTGTTTGTTTTTTCCACTAACATCCAGGCAGTTGGTTTGTTAGAGTGTTTTGTAATTTACTTTAATGCTGTATCCATTCATGCCTAGTTTGCCTCTAATCAAATAGCTTGTGAACATTGAAGTGTGTCCAATAAAACCCATGCCCACTTAGGCTGGAATTTAAATTCAATAAATATAAATCACACTTGGCAGCGGGGGAGTGACAAGTTTCACTGGTTTCATCATAGCTTTATACTTGGGCGACACAGCCCAACACTGACAAAAGCTCTCGCCTTCTCCCACCTTCTCAGCTTTTATATATCACCACAACAGCTGCCAGCAATCAAAAGGGAAGCATTACAACCTTAAACTATATTAAAAACTTACTCAGTACTGTGTGATAATGTTTAGTTTGCTTCAAAGGGCACATTTCATGCACATTTCCAGGTCTATATTTATATTCTGGGGCTCTACTGGAATATCTTTGCATGATTTACAGTTAAAAACTCCTTATTTATCTTATACTGGTCCGTTATGCAGCCCCTCAGTTCAGCCTCTGTCTGAAACAGGCCGTTTTAACTCCTGTCTCTTTAAGGCCCCGCCTCCTGATGAGCCCACTCTGCTCTGATTGGCTAGTTTAGCTCTTGTCTCTTTAAGGCCCCGCCTCCTGATGAGCCCACTCTGCTCTGATTGGCCAACTTCTGCTGGGTCGGAAGACTACGTAAACAATATCCTACTATAGTAGTAGGTTATCTCTGCTTTATCTTGTTCTATACTCAAAATGGAAATTTCTCAAATACATCCACATATGTTAAAGCTCAAATCTGATCTGAAATATGAGATGGAGGAAGAAGAGGTAACTTTGCAAACGAAGGGTTCAGAGCAGCCCTGCTTTTTGACTTGCAGGCAGCATTTTACACACATTCACTTCAAGTTTTGTACCTTTGACCATGTTCAACATCTGACATTATGACAGTATATAAATAACAGAAAATCACAAAAAGCTGAACCTTTAAGCAGTGCAGGCGAGGACTGATTGATACATCTTTCTACTTTTAGTGACTGTTGGTCTTAATAAATAAATGTTTTGCATATTGGTTTAATATGCTCACGTTAATTTCTTATTTCTGCTATTGTCATGATACAACTAACGACGTAGTATTTTTTTGTTTGTTTACTGGAAAAATAATACACTGGTTGCATAAACACAATTATCACAGTAAGTAAAGTAAAAAAAAAACAACTTAATTTATCAGCTTTATGCAGCCTTTCACTTAATATTTTGGAGGGATAATGAAGCAGAAATTGCAGTAACAATTAATTAACTTGCGCCACCAACCATTTATCTTGATGAACCAACTCCTAATATTCACATAACAGTAGTAGTGCATTAATTCCAATATTCTTGTGCCATTTTTCTGGAAATTCAGTTAAAATTTGTGCTACATTCGGATGGAAACTCCGCTCAATATCTTATCATTTGTACTGATTTTTCAACCACGATAGTTTCACATCCATCACATTGTTGAAATGCTCCAACAGAGAGTCACATGACATTATGTAAAGGCACTATTACTACAGTATAGGACTTTTACTTTCGGCTTAAGTTAGTGTGAATTTAGGGTGCATGACTGGACCCAAAGAAAATACCAATACACCAAACTACAATATGGGTGCAGAAATGTACAGAAATACATAGTGTGGCAATTTTTCCATGTTTTTATGTTTCTAAGATCAGTTTCAGTTGGATTTTGTTCGCTGCATCTTCTCCCTGCAGTTTGAACCAATGACTGATCCATCATATCCTTTCATGAACACTTGCACGAACTGAATGAACAGTTTGTTTGACCTGTAGAAGAGTGTCTATCTGCTCTAAAGTATCCTCACAGTGCATCTCTAAACTAACCAAGCACAGTGACAATTCTGAGGTTAAACATACTCTTAACAGAAGTATTTTAGCTATTTTCATGTTTGTGTTTCATCCATGAGCTGATAAAATTCTACGAACTTCATAAAAAGGCAGATAAGATGGAAAAAAAATGCATTGCCATCAAGCAAAAACCATAAATTGCTTATTTATTCCTGGAAAGATGATATGTTGGAGATATGAGGTTGATAATAAGCAGGCGAATGACTGGAAAGCTGACAGGAAAAGTGAAGGAGAAACACTTTGTCTCTGTCGTCTCTTTAAAGCTGCCATCATGTGCACTCAAGCGGGGACACTTTGATGTGGTTAACAGCCCCGATAAAAACTGCAAATCAAACAGCACTCAGATGTTTGGAATATTTTTATGACACATAAACATTAAAAGTTTCTACATTCATCCTTCGGTTTTCCTAAAATGGCTTGTTAGCGTTGTTAACACGCCTCATTTAAACCAAAAGCCAGAAGCAGCTGCTGCTACATGTGGGAACTCTGAATGTTAAGAATGCTAACAGAGCTTTTCAGGGAAACCTAACTTCACTTTTTGTTCCGTCTTTCCTCTGTTTGGTAACTGACAGGACTCGTTGGAGACTCAAAACAGCCGCAGTGTGTTGAAAATGTGAGCTGGGGGAATTAAATGTTACTGATGTTACTGGTATTTTGGTCAGCTGGGTCATTGGTCAACTCCAAAACTGGACCAAAGTTTAGCCGTACTGTTTGTATTTCCACTATCACTTAATCTGCCAATCTGATCTGACATCTTTATGTTGTTTGCTTTATCTGACCAACAGTCCAAACACGACTGATATTAAATTTACCATCACATAAGACAAAGAAAAGCAGCAGATCTTCATATTTGAGAAGCTGGAACAAGAGAATAGTGAAAACGATGTAAATTACTAATGAATTACCAAAATAACTGCCAATTAATTGATCAATCAACTAATTGTTTCAGCACTAACTGTGAGTGACCTTGTACTTCCATCTTCCATCAAGCACAAATGTATTTATAAACACATTTGTTTTCAATCAAATTATAACCAACCCAACATGGGGGAACAGTTCACGTTCTTGTCCACACAAGTTAATCTGGTCCTGTATGTGGATCCTCATAAGTACAGCCTATGCTGTTTCTTGCTATATGCAGATGTTAGCTGTGTCTCAAATCACATACTTCTGTTAGTACACTTTCATGTAGTACACTGTGCACACTGTGTACTTACTGGCGTAGTGCGCAAATTTTGACAGGGTAGTGTTGCCTCAAATCAAACACAGCCGTTGTGCACTTACCTGAAATGACGATTGCAAATTAGCATTAGCTAGCGTTAGCATTCGCGTTATCGTTCGCACTACCAAATCATCACAGACTGCTAAATTAACCCAAAAAACATACTGATGGCTTATATCCGACAACAGTATAGTGGTGCTTAGTGCTAAAAAACACACATTTGTATAATGCGGTGATGTTCACCGTAGTTACAACGTACCCGGCCGCAATTTCAAGTTTGAAAAGTGGTCCCTCCCCTTCCGCTACGTAGCCAAGATGGCGACCATTGAGGGTGAGAAGCGTCCATAGTACCACACTCAACTTTTTGACCGTTTTGAGTGCATCATCCGGGTTCTCACAGTGCATTTTTCCATACTTCTCAGTGTGAACGCACTTATGCACTCAAACTGTTACGTGTAAGTACAGAAGTATACGATTTGAGACACAGCATATGCATGTGCACCAACGCCTCAGTGGTCCCGCCATGATCAGTATCAAACATGATTGGCCGGCAGCTGTCCTATGATGACATCACTGATGACTTTGCTTCTAAAAAATCTATGAGGTGAGAGTTTGGAAGTCGATGATGATAACTGAAAGCTTTCTGTTTTAATCTTTATAGTGATAATTGTGTGTAATTTGTTATTTGTTCATAGTTCATTTGCACCTTCATCTTTATGCCAGTTTCATTATAAATAAAACTTGAAATAAGGATGGGTCAGAGGGGGGCAAACAAGATGTTGCAGTAAGCTAGAGCCTGAGCATAGCAGTACAATACAAACGTGTGTGTGTGTGTGTGTGTATGTGTGTGTGATTACAAGGATTTCTTTCACTCTGTAGCCTAAATTGTCCAGTAATGTAATCTCCTTCAGAAAGTCCCTCCACAGTAAATCAACTCAGTCACCCTCAGATCTGGTCACAGAGTTCCTGCTGATGTAATCACCATCAGTGTCTCCCAACACCTCCCAGCAGACATTCCTCTGTCTGCTTCAGCCTGACGTGACGGTCGACAGTCATGTTTGTTTGCATTCACACACAAAGTCTGTATTGGAGCACATCCAGAGACTCTTTACGTTTTGCAGATACAACATTTTCAAATAGCCACAGTTAATGTTTGGAGACAAGTCACAGTAGAGTCTCAAAGTCAGAGTCAGACATGAATGGTGGCTCCTATAACCATTTATACTCTAAAATTGGAGCTGAAATCATTAGCTGCTTAACTGATTAGTGGATAGACTGAAACTTAATTGGCAGCTATTTTGCTTTTCTTTTTTTTACCAAATTTATCGGTTCAAGCTACTCAAATGTGGATATTTGCTGGTTTGGTGTGTTTCCATGCACAAGAGTATTCTGGTTATAATGAGGTTTTTGGGGTGTGTGTTGCACATTTAACATCTTATCCTGTTTACAGGAACCTACACAAGGTTTAAAGCCTGTTTTTAGAAACGCAGAGTTCTCTGACAGTGTAAACACCATATGCAGGTTTGTTTGTTGGTAAAGGAATGAATGGCTGAGATGTTGAGGAATAATCTACACACAGATGATCAGAAACTTGGATAGTATTATGAATATCAAGGTTTCTCATGTACTATATAAACATCATATCCCAAATATGATAAAAACCAGGATGCTACAGAGTGTGTAAACATGCTCTATGATAACAAACCGAATCTCTTTGAGAGTTGAAACGCTGGTAGGACAAAACAAGAAATTAAAAAGACGTCATCTCAGGCTTTGAGAAATTGTGAAATTCTTATGGACATTCTTCACTATTTGCTAGCATGTTGATGGCTCAGATGTGGTCAGAAAAACTCTTTCTAAAGATTGTTTGGGGTCATTTTGTCATAATTTGATTTGGTACAATAAAGAGTCAGACAGGAAATGTGAGGGCAGAGAGTGAGAGCAGCAACAAAGAACCCTGTCTGGATCTGAACCGAGATGTTGCGGTTGCACGGTAGAGTACACTTCTTAGACCATGAGGCCACCATGACGCCCCACAAATGCTACTTGCAGGAGGTGCAAGATGCAAACGGCAGTCTTTTGTCACAAGATTTGTTGTTTAGGTACAAGTTTACTTTACTACACTTAATACAGGCACATACATGTGTACAACAAGACTAAGAGGTTGTAAAATGCTGATATTAGCATGCTAACATGCTCACAATGATCATGCTAGCATGTTGATATTTGACATGTATAACGTTTACCATGTTCACCATGTTGTTTTAGCTTTTTAGCATGCTAACATTAGCACCAAACACAAAGTACAGCTGAGGTTGATGGGAATGTTGAGGGTTTTGCAGGTATTTGGTCCTAAATCAAAGTATTAGACACAATTAAATTTTGACCAGATGATGGCGCTAGATGAAAAGTCAGGACATCAAAGTTTTTATCCTCTCGAGAATCCATCCTTTAGTTGTTGAGATATTTAATAAAGAACTAAAAAGTCGACCTCATGGTGGCACTAGAGTAAAAATCAGAGGATCTTCAAAGATCTTCCACTCCATCAGGTAGGTGTTAAGATGTATCACAGCATAAATTAAAACTTTGACCTGCCATTGGCGCTAAAAGAAAAGTAAGAGGATCACCAAAGTAATTAGAACGTATACTTTATATACTTTGAATATATGTTGTAAATTTAATGTCAATCCATCCAATAGTTGTTGAGATATTTCAGTCTGGACCAAAGTGGCAGACAGACCAACAGACCAACACTGCCTTCCCTACTTCCTGCTAGCATGGCTAAAATCTAGCCAGCTTACTGCAATAAAATAATCAATCTTAGGTTACAAAAGTGCTCAGACACTCAGAAAGGCACACGTAGAGTGTAAGTGAGAGAGCTGGAGAAGAATGACAGGAAGTGGGGATAATGAACAGAGAGGGAAGCGGAGGAATTTCAGCTTTCTGTATCAGAGGTTCCCAACAAAGCACATGGGGAGCTCCAGACCCTACACTGCTAAAAATGACTTTTCAGGTTAATAAAACCTCCTGTAAATCAACTTAACTGTCAAACTCTCTAAGTGATCTACCTCTTTTTTAGACCTACATTTAATTCCCATAAACCTCTCCACTGTCTGATTGGTTTACAGTTAGTCAACGGTGCAAATTAGCCTGTAAAATTTAAAAGTTATTTGCGATGAAAAAACACATTTATTTTGCTTCCTTCACTGATCCTTGTAGATTTCTTCTAAATAAAGAGCTCTACTCAAAACACCATTAAAGTACCACTGAAAGATCAAATATTTACACAATACAATATGTAATTTGCTTAATGATGTTGTTCTTAGTTTTTCATTATGTTGTCTGAACCTGATGGTGGTAATGATTTAAGATTTATGGCTGTTACGGAGCTACATTAACAATACCAGTTGACATTTTTTGCAGCGCAGTGTTCTTTGGCCGTGATAATAATCAGTGTTTATATTGTCTCTATTTCTGGTTATCAGGGTCACACACACACATATATATAAATACAAGGACCCAGATTACATCATGCTGCTATTAATGAATTCTTTTTTTGTCGACTGCGTGTTCGGCACTCAAACTGTAAAAGGTTTGGGAAAGAAATGACTCTGTGTGTGTGTTCTTTAACTGTTTTTTTCTGAGGACCAAGTTGACCTAGAGAGTGACAAGTTTTGTCAGGACTTCATTTTTAAAAAGGCGTTTTTGAGGGTTTAACATAGTTTTATGGTTAAGAACTAGGATTGATTATAGGTTAATGTTTAATCTGTGGCCTCATTAGTATAGAAGTGGAGTTACAAACTTGTGTGAAGATGGACATACAGTCTGTACACTACTGTGCAAACGTTTTAGGCACTAAAGTATTGCCATGAATGGTTTTTATTCATCAATTAGCTTCATATAACATGCAGAAAACAGCAGAAATCTAAAATAAATCAATATCTGCTGTGAGCAGCTTTGCCTTTAAACCAGCAGCAGTTCTCCTCAGTGTTTCAGGTACTCGGCAGCTCGGTTGTTCTGCATCTTCTTCTGTGGATTTCGGCGTCTCAGCTGCTTCTGTCTCTTCATGTTAATCCCAGACTGACTCCGTGATGTTGAGATCAGGGCTCTGTGGGGACCAAAACCATCTGCTGCAGGACTCCTTGTTCTTCTTGTTGATGAAGATACTTCTTTATGACTCCGGCTGGATGTTTGGACTAGTCGTCGTGCTGCAGAATGAATTTGGGAACATCTAACGTGCCTGAAACCTTTGCACAGTACTGTATATAAAGCATCTGCATTTTAGAAAATCTACAACTCATTTTGTACAGAAACTCAGGGAAATTTTTAGCAAAGTAACTGTTTTACAACGAGGACAGTGGAACAAATCTCCTCCGTTAATACTCACCTGTCGCTCTAAGTTGAAACCGGTTGACAAGGATGAGGAGATATTAGCCTCACAATAATATATGAGCTATGTTTTTAGCTTGTTAGCATTTCTTAGCACACATTGTGTAAATAAACAACTGACCACTTTCTCTCAGTTTGTGCTACTTCATACCAAACTGCATTTCTTTTGTCCTTGTAGGGAGAGTTTGTATAAATACAGCAACTTTTATTTTCTCCTCCACAGACGCCAGTGAGCCACTTTGTCAGTTTAAACGCTTTCATTTGCAGCTTTATGCACCAGTCAGTCAGTCCAGCGTCCCCTGAAGCCCCACAGTACTTTGTGAAGCAATTTATTCCCACAGAAAAAAGCTTCCCTGCTGTTACCCATAACACCCTTCTCTGCATCAGTTCAGTGTATACGTGTATCTTCAGATACGCGTAATTCCAGCCTCACTGGCAGGAAGACATTTTTCTGTGCCTTCCATGAGACGACGCTATAGTTAAAGACCAGTTAGATTGAGGAACAGACTGGAGTTAAAATAAGTGCCTGATTAAAGGTTTCCTGCAGCTTTTTCTTGTAAACAAACTACTGTAGGTTTACAGTAAGTGTTACTCACTAAAACACTTCTTGGAACATATAGATACGTTTTTCCACTGTAAAAAAAAAATGTGCTAATTATTCATAATTACAGCAACATAAATCCAAGCTGACTGCAGCCTCTGTTCCCCTGAAACAGATTAAACTACAGACTTTTCAAGTCAAGATAGATTTTGGGTGGTGTCACTTCAGCCTGAAAAACTGCGATTCTTTGGCTGCAACTCCTGAACTTAAACTCAACTCATATTATTATTTCTGCCTCTCAGAGCTGTTTATATAAGTGCAGCCTTTATGTCTGTGGTGTATGCCTATCTGTGCATATATATCTGGCTGTGTCCACATGTGTCTGCATGTGTGTGTGTGTGGACGAGGTATTCCTCATGTTGTGGGGACAAAAAGCAAGTCCCCTTAATGTAAATCATTGATATTAGGATGAAGACTTGGTTTAAAGGTAAGTTTAGGCTTATGTGAAGATTAGGGTAAAGCTTAGGGTTAGACAAGAAGTCGATAAGTCTCCGGGAAATGAATGTAAGTCAGTGTAATGTCCTCTGAAGTGATGGATATATGACTGTGTGTGTGTGTGTGTGTTTTGTGTGTGTGTGTGTGAGCAGTCAGGTGAGTCGTCCTGGCTCCAGGCTCATTTCCGCGGCACTAAGAATAACCAGCAGCATGAACAGGCTGTTTTCACTCCCCCCCCCCACTGCCCCCCCTTCTCTCTGATTACAGATAGGACCTCCACCTTCTTATCGCTCAGGTTCCCGAACACGCTGCGTTAAAACACACGCATACACACACACACACACACACAATACAGCCACTCACAGGACACACACACACACTGCAAAAAATAACCATAGTAAGTCCATTTCTTACACGCTTGTACGGTCCTGTAATATCTGCTTGTGTAATTTAGCTTCAGTTTATACATTTCCCACAAAAAGATATAACACATAACATTGACATATTATATTCTTAGTCCAAACATTTGTACCAATGTAACAACAATGCAACAATAAATAAAATACACATAAAATGCTTCCACACCTACTTATTAACCTCATGGTGTTTATTTATTGGCCTGAATATGAGACAATAGTTTTTTTCTGGAAGTTACACTTGAAAAAGTCATGAGTAACACTTTAAGTCTTATTTAGCAATTATAAGCTGTATATAAACATTTATACATCTTTGCATTATTACAGCTGTGTTTTACTATCTTGTCGTTCATTGTTCATACAGCAGCCTCCCCTGATGACTGTTATACTCGTTGATAAGTACATAAATAAACACTTCTGTGCTGCAATGATTAGTCAATTACTTGATTTATTATAATCGAATAATAGTTTTACTAATTGTTCATGTAAAAAGGCCAAAGATTTGTTCTTCCACTGTCAGGATTTGCTGTTTTTTTTGGGACTGTTGGACAAAACAAGACATTTGATGACATCATCTCGTTCTGTGGGAAATTATAACCAGCATTTTTCTCTAATTTCTAATATTTTATGGACAAAATGATTAGAAGAGAAGAATCAGATATAAATGGACAATAAACCATTTATTGACTGTGTTTATTATGTTTACTAACTGACTAATTAACTAACTCTACTATGCAGTTTCACTATGAGAAGCAAAGGATGTCGTGTTTTTTAAAGCTTGATCTGCTATCTCAGCTTTATGGAAGTGAAATACAACGTCGCTTCGGGGGATTATAGATTATAGTAACACTCAGGGGTGAAAGTGTGGATTCAAACAGTGTCCACAGTTCTGCACATACGGAGATGAAGCGATTATTCTGTCGTCATGCGGATAAGTTAGATTTTCCTGTGGGATGAGGTGGGATGATCATTTATACAAGTGGAGGAAAGTCTGCCAGACAGCTGACAGAATTTAATGTTTTCATATGTTGGAAAATTAATTTTTTTGACTTATTTTTGACAAGTTTTCATTTCAGGGAAACAAAACACAGAAACAAGACAGATCTCAGTAGAGAAATCTGTTTTATTTCTTCTTTCTGTTTCAACGAAATTCCTGAGATAAAACATTTGTCAGTAAGTCAAATTATCTCACAACTTTTATTGAGATATTTAGCCTGAACAACGTATATGATGGACATTTTTTGCAGCGGACAGAGAGTCCCTTCCCAGAAAATACACAGTAGATACAATAGATCTCTATCACTGATCCCTGCGCACAAGACTGGAGAGTAAATCGCGACCTCAGAGATTACTGTAATCTTATTACAAACTGAATTCTGTTTAAATTTACTGTACAGTCCTTATAAAACATACATTAGACCACCGCCACGGCTGCTGCAAGGTCATATTTTGATTTGTTGTGTAATACTGATAATAAAATGGAAGTAGAATAATTTAAAAAACATTAAAATGACATTCTGCTTTTGAGACAAAATTAAGAAATTAAAATAAAGAAAAGGATGAATAACTGTCTTTCCTGTGTCTCATAATATTTCTTAATTAACTGTGTTATGATTGATTGAGTGAGTATTTTCTCCTGGATAGTGACAGTTGTCTGTCTCATTACAACAGAGCAGCAGTCACATTAGAATAATTAACACAAAGAGCAGGCGAGGAGGAAACGAGCGTAAACGAGAAAATGTAATTAGAGCTGTTGCTGCACAGCGTCCTGTAACCAGAGCTGGGACATCAATAATTATATGTTGGGAACTGAAGAGTTTTGTTCTTCAACCATTATGGAGATATCACAGCCTGATGTTTACTGTATGTTCACATCAGATCTGTATATTTGTATATTTGGCATCAATCAAAAATTGAATTCTTGCTCTTTGCAAATAAACATCAAACATCAACCCAAAATATTCCCAAACAAGGTCAGAGGCTTTTTCTTTTTTACCGGTTGCTTCCATCAAGAATTACTCACCTCCAGTGTTGTGTGTTGTGCACTACAATACATAAGTAAGTGTAAGTAAGGAACCTACACAAACTAATCGGCTTTCTCAACAAGTGTGTGGAAATTATAGATGTGCAAACTGTTCAAACACATTTGATAACAAGACATTTAATCACCCTCATACAGGAAAGAAATATGACATAAAAGAATTCATTAACTGTCTCTCTACACATGTCATTTACATCTTGAAATGCCCATGTGGCTTAATGTATGTAGGCCAAACAAAGCGCCATCTCAAACTAAGAGTTGCTGAACATAAGGCTGCCATTAGAAATCATAATATGGATTATGCCATCGCTAGACACTGCAAGGAAAAAAACCATGGGTCGGCTACGTCCCTCAAATTTATCAGCATTGAAAGAGTGCGACCCAATCCAAGAGGTGGTAACTTGATTAACCAGCTCTTAAGAAGGGAGGCATTTTGGATTTATGAATTGAATACTATTGAACCTTATGGACTTAATGTAACACAGGATTTGAGTTTTCGTCTGTGATATGTAAATATTAACTTGTATTTCTCTCCACAGGCTATTTGGACTCTTAGGGAGAGATGAACCACTAGGTCCCCATTTAGTGATGTAGAGGGACAACTGTAGGACCTGAAGTCCATTGGGGAATTTAACTCATCCTATTCAGTCAGTTGTTTACAGGATGTAATGAAGTTTAATTATATAAAATGGTGTAATTCTTGTAACTTTGTGCAACATTAATCACGTCATGTTTTTTGTAATATGTATATGTTCACTTTGAGAAAATGAAGACTGTGATAATTAGTCATGTGACTCAGATGTATTTATCACACCTGTAAGTACTCAGCAGTTGTTCGCTCTTAATAAAGTCACAGTAAAGTCGTTACAGTGTGCGGTGGTTAATTTTGATTTTCACATAAGTAAGTGTGTTCATTTGTGAGTTCTTCACTGTATTCATTGTTGAAAATGTTTTGATTTTACAATTAATTCTGCTGGAGTCTTGATATGACGACTTCAACCGCTTCAGTTTTGTAGTTCTTTGTGTTTTTTGAGGGATAGTTTTGTTCAAAACAGGTTTGGTATCATAGTCGTATTTTTCAGTCCAGTCGTCTTTAAACACAGGTTTTTCATCATCAATCTTTCTTTTTTGCATCGGCTAGTTTGGAACGAGTCATTTTACTTTATCAACCAGAGCTCCTACATTCAACAACGACCTCGCCAACTGTGGCGACTAGCGGGCGGCTGAGTGGTCCGGGTTGTGATTCAGTCCAGATCTGAACTGAAGTCCATCTAATGAGTATGTTTGGCGTCAGACTATTAGACTGGGTGCTGTTACTCTTTAATGGATGACACCATTTTGGGTCCTCAATGGGTCAAACTTTCAGACCGCTGAAGAGGTTTCATGCTAAAATGGACTAATTAAGGCTTCTGAGTAGTTAGCTAGCAAGCTAACAGGTTAACTGAGCTGACTTCTGTTAAACTCCAATGTTTTGTAGTAGAAACAGTTTAAGAACAAAATAGTTTATAGTAACCAAAACCAGTTAGACCTCCATTATGGTGCCAATCTGCAATGAAACTGCAAATCCTTTGTTGGTTGGATAAATTTCCTACATTTCTATTTAAATGTACAGTACCAGTCAAAGGTTTGGACATATCTTCCCATTAACTTCCCATTAACCTTTGACTGGTACTGTACGTCAGAAACAAACATTGTTTTGGATTCTAAATAAATAAATTAAATAAATTGGTGACATAAGTTATTAGAGTTTACTGACATAAAAGCATTACAGACATGTGAACTGGGCTTTATTCCAACACTATTGCTTCATGTTTCATTGCTTCTAAAACACAGAACATTGGATGAAAACACGTTTCAACATAAATAAAATTCAGTAATATTCAACAGAGAGTTTTGCTTTCATGCCAGCAGACGTCACATTTGTCAGATCTCACGTTGGAAATGATAGTGTGTGGGTGGAGGAGAGCCGAGCCAGGCCGTTCCAAGCTAAATACATAAAATCTCACCCACTTCTAACCTTCAACTCTCCAACCCCCCCTCCCCCTCTGCTCTCAGTCCTGGTCCAAATTTGGCACTGTTGGTCTCTGTGAAAAGGCATTTCCCCGGGGGGAATCGAGGCTCTGTGTAACTCTTGACTCCGGTCCGAGTCTGACAACATCATGATTTTCCCACAGGAAAATAAAAACATAAACTTTGACATAACATGTTTTTGAATCAGGGGATCAAAGATGTGAGTGGAGAGGCTTCGTGGGATCCTGTGTGCCACGCAACAAACTCGATGTGAAGCAGGACAAGGAAACGGCGTACATTAGGTTTGCACAGTTCAGATAGGATCACACACGCACACACTTAAAAACTCGAGGAGTCCTGTTGCTACTTTATCAGTCAGCAGGAAACTCAAGTAACAAGAGAGATATATGTGAAAAATAGCTTGGCAACACCGGCTGACATACTGTGAAGTGTAACACACAGCGTCATCGAGCGTCGCCTCATTTGACCCAAACTGGGCTCGTTGTTTAAGTGTCGATCAAACGTAATGGAAACGCTGGTTTTCTAGAGAGTCGCCATACACCACCAGTATGTGCTGCCGTTAATATACTGAACCCGAACACATTTTGGCACCATCAGGGATGTTTCTTTTTTAGGTAAAATAAAAAACTCTTTGTGCCAAACTGTGCAGGTTTAAGAGCATTTTTAAAAGCCGCCTTGTTTAGTTCAGTTGAATGAGACTTGAACCAAGGTTTGGACCCAAACAACCACACCAAGACCCTTTTTGAGAGGAAGTGGGCTCAGTTTCGGTCACACACTCCCATTCTGGACTAGTTCGTTTATGATGGGAACCTGATCCGTGCTCGATCGAAACTTATACACGTGTAAGATGGTTTGTGCCACCGCTAAAGCACAATAAAACTGACATGATGAAGGCCGTTAGGTGCTTTATTACGTGGTGTGTTTCAGTTTTTTTGCCTGTATCATGCTCATGCTGTCATAAATTAATGTTTTTAATCAAATTACCACACAGGTACGTTTTTTTAGAGAGCAGAGCTACGACGATTATTCTATTAATTGTTGGACAAAAAAATTAAATCAGCAAAATTAGCATTAGCATTAGCATTTTGATAAACAGTGATTCCCTTTGAGTCATTCTCTCGTTCCAGCTTCTTAAATGTGAATATTTTCTGAAGTCCTCTCTGACAGTGAGCTGAATATCTTTGGGTTAAAAGATAAGATATGTTACATTGTGGGCAAACAGTGATCGACATTTTTAACCATTTTCTGACGTTTTGTTGTGGTTCAGCTGTAAAAAGTCTGGATTTATTGGTGAGTTTTCGTGTCCAGTGATGATCTGAACTCTTTTTTTTTTGGCAACTAAATGGTCAAATTTCAGTCAATGGCTTTAAATATGCAGACCAAAAACATTACCGCTTTAGAAATGTTTATTGATCAAAACCCGATTATATCATCTCAGCACTTTGAAGCTTTCAATATCAACTTTAATCCACAGTATCTGTCAGTTATGTCACAGCTATATACTGATGTTTTAGTCACTCTGAAGCCGCCAGCAGTTTAGACACACATACACACACACACACACACACACAAAAACCAACCCTGACCAGAACAATTCCACATTGTACGGGACATTCAATGTTCTCTCTCCCGATCGATAACTTTCATGTGAGCCTAATCAATTGCATCAAATACAAGCATGCAGCGGGAACGGTCACTTGGCAGAGAAATAGAACAGTCATGTGAGCCAAATAAAGCAGGACTTTCTGCTGTGGGACACACTGGAGACAGAGCCGCAGGAATGCATTACATGTGGAGGAATTACAGTCCGTCAGATCGCTAAAAAACATCTGGACGGGTTCTGTAATCAGCCACAGGAGGATAAAATACAGCAACATTCAAACCTTTGGACAGATTACCTGCTAAACAAATTATCTTATTGTTACACTTTTGATTTTACTTCTTTTTTCATGGGAGAAAATTATTTAATTTCACTTCATCAAACTAATTAAACTCCTTAACAAGCACAAGTCAGTGTACAAAAAAACTATGTACTGTTATGTAGATCTGCAACGATTATAATATCGAACTATCAATGAATAGTTTTGTCTATAAAATGTCAGAAAATAGTGAAAAACGTCCAAGATAACGTCATCAAATGTCTTTGTTTTGTCCGATCAGCAGACCAGCATCCAAAGATATAGACATAATAGTATCAAATCCTCACATTTGAGAGGCTGAAACCAGAAAATGTTCCTTAAAAAAATGACTAAAAGGATTATTTGATTACTAAAACAGCTGCCGAATTGACTGATCGTTGGAGTTCCAGTCGATCGAAAGACAATTAATCTGCAAATATTTTGATAATTAATTGTTTAGGTGATTTTTTTTATGATGATGGTTCCAGTTTCTTAAAGAATTTGCTGCTTTTCTTGGTCTTGATTCATTGATTATTAGTTTGATCATCATCAGATCATCAGAAAACAGTGAAAATATCCCAGAGCACGAGATGCTATCATTAAACATCCAAAACACAAACATATTCAAGTAAATTCTCACATTTAAGAACCTGGAACAATCAAATCTTTGTCATTTTTACTTGGAAAATGACTCAAATCTAAATAGCTGCTGATAAATTTTCTTTTGATCAACTAATTGTTGCTGTAATTCATTAATCATACAGATACAAAACAAAGACTGTGTGATGATTCATGTGTCTACAAAAAAAAAAACAGACTATTTGAAAATGTTTTACTTCTGAGACACTTTTCAATCGGACATCTGAGCTACGACGACGCCGCGGTGCAACATCTGGGTTCACTATTCAAACAGATGAAATCCAGAATAATCCGACAAACCTCCCTTTCAGTCTGTATTATGAACGCTGCTTGATAAGGAGGTTAAAGGACGAGTTCACCATTTTCAATTCTGTCTCATAACAACAGTCAAGAGTCCAAATGAACATTGAAACATGTGTTTTTCTTGCTGTAATCATTCCTCCTGTTCATACTGACCATTAAAAGATCCCTTCATAATGCACTTACAATGGAAGTCAGTGGTGGGCAAATAGCGGCCCGTGGGCCAAATCTGGCCCTCTAGCAAAAACATCTGGTTCCTGAAGAAAGCTGAACTTTTCACTTTCATAGTTTACATCAATTATATTATTATTTTTTTTTACAAATCCTGTATCAGTAGATAGCTAATCTACAGTTAAATCTCTAGCTAGTAGTGCAACACAGAGGAAACATTTTCATATATGAGTCATTTTTGCCAAATTTGTATTAACATAAGTTTCTCTCATACTGTTGTTCCTCACTTTCTCAAGGGAACATTTGCTGTTGGATACAGTCCTAAAAGAAACAGTTTCATCTATCAATTATATTCCTAAATTAATTAATAGAAATAAAAAAACAAAGTCCAAATAAACATTGAAACGTGTTTTTCTTGCTGTAATCATTCCTCCTGTTCATACTGACCATTAGAAGATCCCTTCATAATGCACTTCTGTGCAAAAAATGTATTTAAAAGTTTATCTGAAGCTAATATGAAGCTTCAGCTGTCGAAATAAGTCAAATCAAGTAGATATCTTTCAACGTTACAGTCTTTTTAGTGCCAAAGTCCCTCTTTTTGTTACTATACTTCCACCACAGCTCAACAGAGAAACACAAAGAGGGAATTTGATGCTAAAAAGACTGTAAATGTGTCAGATATCCACTTGATATGACTAACTCAGACTGCCGAAGCCTCATATAAGCTTCACATCAACTTTTAAATACATTTTTGCACTAAATGACTGTGTGGACACACTGTGGATGATTACAGCGAGTAAAACCTCTTTCACTGTTGTTTTACTGTAAGACACAGTTGAAAAAATTGTGAACCTGCCCTTTAATAAAGATTCTCTCTCTCCATTCATTAGGATTTTCCGACTGTGCTGTAATAAATGATTTAATTTTTGGTATCAAATCAATCCAGAAGACAGCAATCAAGAACATCTCATTTTAATCAGACGATTACACCTCCCTATTTACAATAATCAGTCATCTGCAGCACATTTTTTCAGAGTAACGTTGTCAGATCACATGCTGGCGAGACAAGTCAGAAGGTTTCCCGCAGGTCATCCTTGTTTTCTGGCATGAACAGTAGCAAACAGGAACTCACAAAACATGTGTTGCACAACAGTAGTTAAGGATACTAAAGACAGGGAGTAGTCAGTAAATTGCTCTCAGTAGCATCATGAGAGAGAAACATTGATCCAGAAAATCATGCAGGAAAAGTCTGTCGGTGGAGAATCTTTTACAATGAATCAAGCGTGGATCAAACATCTCAATACTTTGCGGGATATTACATTTTCATAGCAGATACTGTATACATAACACATACTGTCACATAGAAAAATGTTATTATAAATAAGAGCATAGAGGAGGCAGCAGGTTCGATGCCCCTGACAGCAGCTGGTGCATCTGTCGCTCTGGAAAAAACATCCTACAGTTAAACCCTGAACCTTTCAAATCTCACCTCTGACCCCTGAACCCCCCCCCCCCCTCCTCCTCCTCCAACCCTGCGGTGAAAAAATGTTTTGTGTCTCAGAGGGGAAAAAAATGTAAAGAACACACCGCCTCAGTGCAACAGCTGCTTTTAAAGTCACAATGAAATAAAACATGACTTATTTAAAAGTTCATTTAACATCGATCAACATCCAAGACAAACCTGTCATCACCAAGTAGCCCCTGGAGAGTGACTACATCATCCTAACTATCAATCTTTTATTTTTTAAAACGTTTTAAAAGGTTAAATTCCCTTGTTATAGTACACACATGTTCAACGCTAAATGCATATTTTTATATCAAAAAAATCCTTCCTGGGGAAACTTTTTAAAATAACATTTGACACATATTTAATACGCTGCATTGCCAAAAGTATGTGGTCACCCGAACACTACTAACGATCAATAAAATATCAGTAAAAACGTCCATCACAGTATCTTACACAACAAGGTGACGCCATAAAGTTTTATTCTTTTGTCTGACAAACTGAATTCACTGGAGTATAAAGACCAAAAAAGGCAGCAAATTCTCACATTTAATATCCTAAAACTATCGAATGTTTGGTGTTTTTGCTTGAAAAAAAACGGCTTGAACGATTAATCTATTATCAAAATAGTTGGATAGCAGATAACTTTTAATCATCATCAATTAATCAGCTAATGGTTTCTCCAGTGTCAAGGCATCCCACTTGATTTTAGAGCCCTGCTGCAGGGATTTACTCCCGTTCAGCCGTAAGAGCATTAACGAGGTCCAACACTGATGTAAGTCCTGGCTCGGGAGTCGAGTCCAGTTCATCCAAAGGTGTTGGACGGGGTTGAGGTCATGGCTCTGTGCAGGCCAGTCCAAGTTCTTCCATGCCAACAAACTGGGGAAAAAACATATTTCTTTATGGAGCTGGCTTTGTGCACAGGGGGGGGCTTTTGTCACGTTGAAACAGGAAAAGGACAAAACAAAAAAGTGTTGCCACGACGTTGGAAACACTTTATTCTGACGGTAACTACGGAAAAAGCTGAATTTGAGACAAAGAAGGTTTTTCAAGCTGGCCAGGAAAACTGTTACAAATGGTTAGGATGCAAAACCTTCAATTTTATTTATTTTACCCCAGAAATCACTGCTATGAACCAACCATAACACCTAAAATCTGACCTCTTCATTTGAACAAGGCAACATAATAATTACCATAAACATAATAAATTAGTACAGTATTAAATACATTTAAATATATGACTTTAAAAGGAGCTTAACACATCAAATAATGTGGATTTCAGTCACAGTCTAGTCAGGAGCTGAGATGGCCGTTACTGCTGCTGCTGCTCTGCTAAACTAGGTTTGCATTATTTATTCCCCTCTATGATTGGATTTGTTCTCTCTTATGCAGGATAACAAAAGTTGTAAAGATGTGAATTCATCAACATTAATATTTTAACAGATAACGACCGCAGAGAAGTCAGTGTAGCTTTAGCTAAGGCTAGCACTGGTCTGCTAGATCAGAAGTTAATATTGCTTGTTTGGAGGAGTTTATTCATTTCCCTGTTAAATAAACCAATAAATAAATGAACAAACCTGTGTGTAATAACTATGGTTTGTATCATAGATTCATAATTTAGTCAGTTTGTGTGGAGGAGTAGTTACTGGCTTCCATGGGTCATGGTTGCAGACCGCCTGCTATTATTATTATAAGTCATATTTCTATTATTATTATTGTTGTTGCTGTGCTTCTCTGTGTCTCTCTCTCCTCCTCCCTCCCTCCCTCCCTCCCTCTTTCTTTCCTCTCTCAGCCCAGCCAGTCGAGGCAGATGGCCGCCCACCTAGAGCCCAGTTCTGCTCGAGGTTTCTTCCCGTTAAAGGGGAGTTTTTCCTTGCCGCTGTTGCCAAGCGTTGCTCACGGGGGAATTCTTGGGTCTCTGTAATTTTAAGAGTCTAGACCTGCTTTATGTGAAAAGTACCCTGAGATGAATTCTGTTGTGATTTATAAATAAAACCGACTTGACTTGACTCACTGCATGTTTCATTTGGATGCTGTAAGTATAAAGAGAAGACTTCGAGTCATACTTTCATAATAACTTCATCTTCATTGTTTAGTCTATAAAATGTCAGAAAATGGTGAAAAATAAAGGCTAAAGCGACATCTTCAAGTTGTTTGCTCCAAAAATCTGAAGATATTCAGTTTACTATCACATAACAATAAAAACAAACATTTTAAATTAATGGGTTCAGTTCCAATTAAGATTTGTTTTCACTGTCCCAAAGTATGAAAAACAGCCCCAGAAGTAAATGATCAGGGGTGTCCGTATACTTTTGGCCATGTAGTGTAGTTGCATCATGTTTAGCTGAACAATCCTCACACCCCCCCCCCCCCCCCCCTTTTGTTTCTTCTTTTTTTCAACCACAGACATGTCAAATTCAGAAGCAAGACGCTGTCAGAAATGTCATTTCATTGTGACTTCAAAACAAAACATTTGTGCAGTATTTAGTGAAATACTCCTACAGAACAGTTTCAGTCTCGAGTGCAACATGTCTGACCTTCTTGGCTGTGACAAATTACATTACAACACTTCCACAAAATCATTTGTAAACCCCGGAGGTCTCGCTTTATGTCGAGGGGTGGAGGGGCAGCCGAAAATCCTTCAAAAAGGACCCAGTTAGCCGCCGTTTAAATATTTAAACTCTGAGGTGTATTTACATGAAAACCAAAAAGCCACAAACTCTCACTGGCTCTCAGAAAA
Source organism: Thunnus albacares (assembly GCF_914725855.1). Taxonomy (NCBI): domain Eukaryota; kingdom Metazoa; phylum Chordata; class Actinopteri; order Scombriformes; family Scombridae; genus Thunnus; species Thunnus albacares. The sequence goes on along the minus strand of NC_058107.1, from coordinate 35,894,296 downwards.
GTGCACTGACCCTCTCACACTCTTACGAGGTCGCTCCCTCTTCTCTTCCACTTTGTTCACTGATCTGAATGCGATTAGCTGCTGGAGGGGTGAAACAGAGAGACACGTGCATTAAAAGTTACAGATTACAATGAAGTTAGTCTTTGCATCGAGGCCATGTGGATCCCGGCAGACAGCGGATTCATTATCAACGCTGGTCGCTGACCGCACGACGAGTCAGGAGGTGATTATCTTACGACGTTAACGTGGCTTGTGATTTAATAGTGATGTACTGTTTCAGCTGAGATCAAAGGCAAACAGCCCGGAGGCTTAACAAAGAACTGCTGATAAACCTGAGGAGGAAACGCAAAAAATAGAGAATAAAACTCTCTAAATAAATACAATTTAATGTCTGTCTGACAAAGGATACGCCAACTGTCTGCTGGCAGGAAAAAAAACTTACCGGCAACGCTCTTGGACCAGCAGCCATCTTAGAAAGTAAAGCTAATTCTTAAATCAACATTTTCATGTGAAACCCGAGACTGTGTAAACATACTTGGAGCTCCAAACTAACACCCATCTTCAAAAGAGAGGAATCCTTTTAAATAGAAACACTCATGAGCTTCTAAAAAGCTTCTAAATAAACCTCAGTCTTTTCTCTGGGAAATGAGCTTAAAGTCCATCCGAAACACATTTTAACTCTCACACACACACACACACACATACGGGAAGATTATCAGATGTTGGTGAAATATTCTTCATACACTCATTAGCATCTGGAGTTCCCGATGGGAAACAGATCAGGAGTCTGTTTCAAGTGTGTTCAACGTTTTTTGCATCACCTAACTCTACCCTGAAAGAACCAAGACAATGTGTTAATTTTTCAGTCAGGCATGAAAAGATTTAAAACATTTTTTTTTTTTGCATTTCAGTGGAGCACACAACACAAGTCGCGCTATGTGCTCTCCATGGTTTTGTTGTTTGTTTTTTTTTTTGCATCTGGGAGTTTTAAGTCAGTGCAGGCAGGAGTGTTTATTAAACCCTCTCAACTGACACAATCTTATTCCTTCAGTCCACTTTCATCATCAAACCGACTTCCTTTTTCTCCGTGTCATCAGCTTGTGATCCGTGCGGCGTCGCACCACACCGAAGAACATTCGTCAAAAGACCCAGAAGGAACTTCACAGCCTCCTTTTTTCCCCACAAAATCAGCCTCTGAGACGACCGACAGGCGTCTGCTCGGGCACCTCTCTGCGCTCCGGGCAGGGGGGGGTCCTCAACACATCTTACTGCGGGACCAAAAAGACCTGTGTCATGCTACGCAGCTTAAGAGCGAAGCACGCACAGAGGGGCCGATGCCTTTTAAAAGTGACCAAATCAAATCCGTTGGCGTCGGGGCTCATACTTGGCATCGAGGGTCCGGTCGCGGGCTGACGGGGGCCGGAGCCTTTTTGGCGTCCGTGCAGCCAAGGCAGGAAGGAAACAACGGACTGAAGAGGCGACCGAGACCCTTCCGGAAGACGCTGTTGGAGAGGCTGTAGATGAGACAGTTACAGAAGCTGTTGCTAATGGCCAGCCATGTTGTGAGGAATGACGCCACCTTGTGGTGGTAGAGGCCGGCGCTCTCCAGGAGGAAGTAGAGGATGTAGGGCATCCACAACACGTAGAAGACGCTGGTGATGCGGAACAGCACCATGGCGTAGCGTTTGTCCGGGCAACCTTCGCATCGCTCGCCTTTATCGCCCTCCGTCTGCGAGCTGAAGCGGGCGTGGCGTTGGGTGATCTCCCTCGTGTGCTGCCTGCAGATCCGGAATATACTTCCGTAGGTGAAGCAGACGGTCAGAGCCGCCGGCGCGTACAGAAGTCCAACGATGAAGGTGCTGAACCCCGGGTTGGTCTTCCAGGAGTCGGCGCACCACTGAAAAATGTCCCCGTGATAACCGGGCTTCCCCCAGCCGAAGAAGGACGGCAGGAAGATCAGAGCCGAGTAAACCCAGATGAGGACGATGCACACCCTCAGCCGGCACGGCGTCACCAGCGTGGCGTACGACAGCGGGCGGGTGATGGCGATGTAGCGATCGACGCTGATGCACGCCAGCGAGGCCATGGAGACGCTCTTCAGCACGGAGACCATGTAGCCAAACGCCTTGCAGGTGAGCTCCTCGTTCAGGCCTCGGAGGTAGTGGAGGAGGGACAGCGAGGGCACCAGGCAGCTGACGCCCACCAGCAGGTCAGCGTAGGCCATGGTCTGGATGAAGTGGCTGGTGGTGTGGTGGTGCAGCAGCGGGGCGCAGTGGAAGACAAAGATTACCACCAGGTTTCCGGCGATGATGAGCACGGTGAGGAAGAGGATGACGACCACCTCCAGCACGCAGGTATCCAGGCTGTGGGAGTAACCCACGGTGCCCAGCAGGCAGAACGGGGGAGAGCCGCTTTGGTTGGCATCGGAGGAAGAGTTCATGTTTGGACTGGAAGGGGGGGGAGGGAGGAGGAGGAGGGGGGGAGGCGGTTTCAGCTCAGCGTAGCCGTCATCCTGCCAGACAAGTCTCTCTTTTAATCCTGAAGTTGCTCGTCTTCTGCTTTAAAAAAACAAAGGGTGTCTCCTGTTCTTCTTAAATCAGCATCTTTTCTCCTTCAGTGGGCAGGGAGCCCCGTCCTTAAAGTAGCGGTAATCCATCGGCGCATGCAAAACGCAGCCAGACTCTGCCGCCGCCGCTGCTGCTGCTGCTGCTGCTGCTGCTGCTGGGTGTGAAATATGTGCATGTGTGCAACCTCGAGAGGGGAAAAAGAATCCCCAATGTAGAACAAGAGATACCAGTCTGATACTGCAGTGCAAACTGTCCTCCCCTCGCAGCTGTTTATCATACCCCCCCCCCTTCCCACCCGCCCCCCCGACTGCAAATCCTGAGGTAAGCACTCTGCTCCTGCACACAGCCACCGAAAAATCCAGGCATCCACTTCCGCTCTTTGAGTGCCGGCAAAGGAAGCAGAAGAAGAAGAAAACAATGCCGAAACACTCCTCCACACTGACAGTGACGGCTGCCTCAGCAAACCAAATCAAGACAGTCCAAGGAAACGGCGTCGGCTCTGGAAGCAGCAGCCTCCTCGTTCCTCGTCCACAGTCCGGGGATGAACGAACACACACACACACACACACACACACACACTTTCTCACAAACGCACACACACGCGGAACGTCTCGGTCTCGGAAACAGACGAGTGGAGGCAGGCGAACATCCAGAAGTGATGGATAATGTCACCGGGATCTCCGCTCTGTGAAGCTTCTTGTGAGGTTGAGAGGTAGCTGGCTGGCTTCCACTGTATGTGTGTGTGTGTGTGTGTGTGCGCGAGAGTGTGTGTGTGTAAAGTGAGAGAGTGTGAATGCATGTGTGTGTGTGAGTTGGAGAAAAAGACAGAGAGAGAGAGAGAGATTAGGCAGTAAACTGCCTCTTCTCTCTGCTGTAGTGGCAGTAGTGATGATGCAGCGCTGCCACTGCTGCTTCTCTCTCCTCCCCCTGCTCTCTCTCTCTCTCTCTCTCTCTCTCTCTCTCTCTCTCTCTCTCTCTCTCTCTCTCTGTTTCACACACACACATTATTCCTCCCCTTCCTTCCTCCTCGCTCTTTTTTTTGTGCTGCCTTTCTCCCTTTGTATGCAAGTTTTTTCCTCTATTTTCTCTATGATATGATCGTCAATTTTTGATATTTTTCTTACTGTCAACAAATCTCAAATGCAGAGCCAAACCGACAACGAACTGATCTACTAACAAGTATTGTGTATCTAATGTATCTTATTCCTCCGTTGTCGTCCAAAAACAATTAAAGACACATCAGTGATTCATATCGCTGCACTGGGTGACATGTTCCTTCGTCATGAAGAGTTTGGTCATGTCAGTTTGTTCAGAAACGACTCCAAAAACTAAGAACAGCGATCATATTTTCGATCTCTGGAGAGCAGTTCTGTGTAAGGCAGACGTCACTGAGCATGTGCGGGAATGTGATTGTGTCTACGGCTTCACTTCTTTGGCTACATATCACAAACTCTTGACTTTGTAGTGAAGTTCTTTGAGAAATTTACAGTGTAGTAGACGGTAGACCTGCGCAGGTATATTGCTCCTGTCTTCATCAGTAGTTTGACTGTTTAACCACACGGAGGGAGCTTCCTACTGGTCAAACAGAGGCAGAATAACAACAGCACAGAGAAGCAGGCTGTCTATTGAGCTCTTGCTAATCTGGCCAAGACTTAACATTAACATTAGCTGTCAAGCCACTGAAGCGTGGTTAGCTTCTAGGTGTTTGGTCGTATGTTCAGTGAGAGAGAGAGAGAGAGAGAGAGAGAGAGAGAGAGAGAGAGAGAGAGAGAGAGAGAGAGAGAGAGAGAGAGCTGCACTGACCAACTCTCTGCATCAAGATCGCACACACATCATGTTCAAGACTTAAGACTTGCAGCAGGCCCTTCACCTGGATTTTTCTACTTGAGATCATTCTCGAGACTGCGGTTGATAAAGTGGAGTAAAATAATCTTGACAACCGGTTGATGGTTCGCTGTGAAGTTTATGTTCCTCAGAAGATGAACAGTCATAGTAGCTCTGATCTCCTGACTTACTTCTCATCTAGCACCATCATCTGGTCACAGTTTCATTTTTGGTAAAACAGCATTTCCCATCAGCCTCAGCTGTACTTTTTGTTTAGTGCTAATTAGTGAATGTTTGCACGTTAACACGCAAAACCAACACAGTGAACATAGCAAACATTATACCTGCTAAACATCAACATACCAGCATTATTGTACAGCCGTACAGAGCTGCTAGCATGGCTGTAGATTCTTAGATTTGCCATTTCTATTAATGTTAATGGACATATCTTTTACATTGTTTCTTATTTTATGTGCATTTAATTTTTGTACTGTATTTAAAGTAAGGGAGACAATGAATTCAGTACATTTCTTTATGCTGTGTGAACATATCACCATAACGTTAGAGAGGTTAATTAGTTAATCCAGATCCTGTTTAAATGTGAATTTACCTCTGTGTTGTATTTCCTCTCGTCCTTCCCTTCCCCTCTCCACCTTCCTCACTGTAACAGTAATACTCTACCTCCCCCATGTCTTTGCATGCCTCCATCCTCGTCTCTGTGGACCCCCCTTTCACCGCCCCCTCCACGGCAGCCCCTCCCCCTCGACGTCCACCAGCCAATAAACAGAGAGCAGGTTTCCATCTCCACAGAGACGGCTCACGCCCACCCACGTGTACACACACACACACACACACACACACACATCACACACACACCCTCCCCGGCAGGCTTCCCCCATGTATGAACTGTAGCTACCCGTGCAAATGCAAAGACACAACACACACGTGTTCAGAGACACAGCGGGGAAAGCTCCTACATATGTACACACACACACCCACCCACACACACACACACAAGATACACACAGGCTGACACACATCAGAGGAGAATAAAGTGAGGCGATCCTTTTGATTATGAGAGAAGAATTCCTGCAGCTACCAGCGTCTAATGAAAGGAGAGATGGATGGAAAAAAAAATGGATGGAAGAGAAGAGGAACAAAGATTGAGCCGGTAAAGGTGGGAAAGAGAGATCTGTCTTGATCTTCAGCACAAACACACACACACACACACACACACACACACACACACACACACACAGAAAAACCTGCTGCTTGTTAAAACGCAGCAGGATCAACCAGATGCCACCTGCAGTCATTGACAGTCAGCATGGAGCAAAACCACCACAGCAAAGGCAGGACTGGAGTGGTCGATAAATCTATTAAAAGGATCAGTTCACACAAATAACACAGAAAAAAAAACAGATGTGTCTGTAGATATACTGTATCTCAGCCCATCACACAGTATATATTTGGCCAATAAGTTACAGCAAAGCAAGAGATGTTGAAATCATTTAGAAACAGTGTTAGAAGTTTTAATGCGCCTGTTTTATTCACATAAATCCATAAAAACCTGAGTGGAAACTAATAAACTAACACAGTTTTTACACTTTGCTGAGGCTGAAAAGTTGGTGTATCAATAAATGAAACTGTGTTGTGTTTTCTAACTACGTCCCGCTGCAGCGCTCTTCATTCCCCCCCCCCCCCCCCCGGAGATGCCGGAGCTGGATCTATTTTTTTTTTTTTTATGACACCATAAAAACAAAATGCCACAACAACAAGCGAAGCGCCGGCTTCTGTAACAGTATGCGTCATTACCAAACTGTGCTGTCTGCTGATCCACCACATCAAGCCAAAGCATCGCCGCGGATATTTGGATCAGAGGGGGACCGGAGGGGGGGGTCACTTGCGAGAACGTCTTTCCTTTCTAGGACAGCTGACGGTGGGGAACAGAGACGCCATTCAGACACTGTTTGTTTTTTTTCGTTACCATATGGTGAGCATTGAGGTGGGAAGGAAGATCATTAGCCGCCGTGTTTACGTCTGTTTTTTTTACTTTTATTCTCCAGGTCAAGGGGTCAGAGGTGCCACATCTGCCCGTGTTATGAGGCCGAACGTCGAGGAGGTCTGACATCATACATGTTAACATGACTGCAGCACCTCCGCCATGTTGCCAAGTCAACACCGCTGAGTAAACAGCAGGCACGCCGGCAGGGTGAGGAGGGGGGGGGGAGCCACCTTGTGACCGAATGTTTACAGAGGAGAGCTTGTGATGCCGCGGTTCGAGTCCCAGCGGGCGAAATCTGAAAATCACAACAGTAACGGCACAGCCCCGGAGCGAAGACTGCTACCGAGCAGTATGAAGAGCCCGAGGGTCAAAGTGTTTGCAGCACAAGAGCTGAAAGGGCTATTATTCTAGGAATCCTGATCCTTCTTTATGTTGTCACTGTTAAGATGATTTTTAATGAGAAAGTTACGGCACATTATAAGACTTAAATAATCTTTATTTACAGATTTATAGAATAATTGAGAATCAGCTGACCTGTTATCTGTCTGGACATTTTTACCCCTTCCAGTCTTTTTCCACAAACAACAGGAATTTATTTAACATTTCTAAGGTCAGATGGCTCCGTTACCGTTATATTACACAATAAATAATCAGAAAAAAGTACAGCATTTCTTACATAAGTGGAGCCACTTTGATCATTTTGCTCACCCAGCGTACACACAAAGAAGTATCGGGCGCTCATACGCTACAGGTTAGCAAGCAAGAGAGCTAGCAAACGCTGCAGCAAGAAAGTTAGCGAGCATGATAGCATTTTTACCAGGTTTGTGTGGCTCAAGACATCCATAAACTTAGGCTTGTCAATTTGAACGTAACCCACGTAGCCCGTCCTAAAATATGTTGTGGCTGCGGTCACCAAAGATTTTCTGCCTATTCATTTCTATGAGGAAGAGGGTGATGATGTATTCACTGTCGGTTGTGAATTGACGCCGCCTGGAGGTGTTTGATAAAAAGTTGTATAATTTTAACTTACTGCCGTTAGTTGTCGTCCAGGTTTGGTGGTTTGATCGCCAGCTCCTCATGTTCATGTTTGTCCAAGGCCGGCACCTTGCATTGCGCACTCACATTTTGTCCGCTAATGTAGAAAAATGCTATATAAGCGCATTCCATTTACCATTTAGGTCCTGCAGTTTATGTTTACAACCCTGTCACCGCTTTTTCCTGTCCTGCCTGCTTCAGCACAAGTTAAATTCGCAAGTCTGTCACAGTTCCTCCTCTGTCTCACTTGAGCGACAAGCTAACGTTCCAACGTCAGCTAACAGATCGACTGTAAACTGAAGAAACGTCCTCAGCCTGTTGTGTTTATACAGTGAGAATTTTGAATAATAAATCAAATATGTAATTTGAATTTGAAATAAAAAGTGACAGCTCCTACCACAAACTGTGACAAGCCACCACATCTTAGCTACTAGACAGCAGGTTACAGTCAATGAGTATCTTTTCCTGATGCTGGAGGCTCATCAAACAGACCAAAGACACAACTGATGTGGATGATTTTGAGTCAGGAAACTAGGAATACTTCACCAATTCAGCATCACAGTCCTACAACACTGTCAGACTCACAGTGGACAGCTTTAAAGAAACACTACACTACCCACAATGCCACTTAACTCGATCCATTAAACTGTACAGATCTGGGTGTGTTACGCTAGTAGCGGCTAATGTCGCCTCCAGCAGAGATGAGGAGCAGCTACAGAGGTCTGGTAACCTCAGTTCTTTCTGACTCCACAATCCAGATGTTTTTCATTTTCAAACTTGTAGTCTTCAGCCCCAACCGACGCTGACTCAAGCGACATCACTTGAGGCAATTTATCAGATTTCACACAGCTCCTTCTAGAAACACAAAACATGTCATCTGCTACTGCTGTCTACATAAGCAGCAGTGCTCCCCAACACCTGGAAACACACATTTAAAATATTGGTGGAGTTCCTCTTTAATAGTCATTAGCTTTTTACATTTAACGCAAGTAGTGTATGCATATTCCAATATTATATCTGGTCAGTTGGCAAAAACAATATTGAATAGATGCTCCAAAAAAAGATGTATTGAGAATGCCAAGTCGAGCCTTTGAGATCCCAACAAGACAACTGATGAGATGGTAAATTGTGCCTGGATTTAGACTGAGACCAAGAAATTGTTCAACCCAAAGTTCAGTGTCACTTTAATACTCATTAACAAAAAATATCTTCCTACAGTCACATCTTCATCTGAGGTCTAATGTGTTTATCTGTGTTGGTATTTTTCCCTGAGTAATTCTGACGTCAGCAGGACCAGTTCAATTAGGCTTAAGGAGGTTATGAAAGAGGTGGACTGGACATACTGTACAAAGGCGACCTAATTTCCTGATGCTTGTGCAACTCAAGTGCAGACTGAAAGGTCAAGTCTGTTACAGTGGTTCAGAGTTAAATACAGCGGTGATGGAAAGAGAGCAGATTCACGGTCATAATCACAATCATATTCATTATCCTGCTGCTCGGTAAATTTGTTTTAGAGGGAAGGTCATGAGCCTCATGAGTCATCCACTGCTAATAATCTGTAATAATATACCACAGAACAAACCTTTCAAGACAAAATGCTGAACTTTCTCTGCGTGTTCGACAAACAAAATAAGACATTTCAAGACTTCAGCTTGGAAAATGTGACGTCAATCACTGTAAAGAAACTTGTGATGGTCATTTTACACTATTTCCTGACACTTTATAGACTTAAAGCTGGAGTACGTGACTTTAACGGGACCCCCGAAATGACTCGTTCCACTATCAGAATTTGATCCATTCAGTCCGATAACATTTGGAAAGTCTAGAAGAGCCGCACGATTAACTGCCAGCACAGGAATGTCGCCTCCAACATGAGTTTTAAAAACGTTCATTTATTTGTAAAAGTTCCACACTGCAGGTTTAACAATCAAATTGAATTGATAAAATTATTGACAGATTAATAGATAGTGACAATAATCATTAGTTGTAGCCTAAGAACCATTAAATAACTGCACTAATATGTGTATTTATATCAAATATGTGACTTCATCCAGGTATTCTGGATTCTAATATTTAGTCGACCTTCATTGATATAAATAGAGTGGACAAAATATTCGTAACACAGCACCACAAACTGCTCATACATCAGTTTCAACAAAAATATTATAATACTTATAACACACAATTTCAAACCTGTAGTTTGTTCTGGTCTGAATCAGTAGATGAAAAGTCAGGTGAGGGCATTCTCTCTCCTCATTGGTCAGATCTGTCCGGGGTGGGAGCAAAAATGTAAACATAGGAAGAAGATCCCGAAGAAGTTCCTATCGGTCCAAAAGCAACGTACATGGTTGTTGTCCAGGTCAGATCTCAGTTCATTCTGAGGCTAGCCGCTAGCTGCTAGCAATTATTGATTTCACTCATCAATATCCCAGCATGCAAAGTGCACCTGGCTACAGGAGCTTGAACTTACAGTCTTGTAGTCGGTTAGATGGAGGTCAGAATGTGTTCCCACCACAAACAGAGTAGACTGAGACCACTTCCTCTAAAAGGTCTCTGTGGGGTTGTTTTGGTCCGAGTACGATTGCCGTGTTCAGATCTGCCAAAACGGATCTTAACAAGGAGCAAAAACCAACCAGAGAAATGTCCATACACTGAATTAGTTTTGTGTACCCAATAAACTAAATGTACACCTTAAAAATTTTAGTCACCTGGTTGAGACGCATGACACTTAACCGCAGCAGCCGCGGTTTGATTGCAGCAGTTTGTTGCGTCTCGGATCCCATCTTTCTCTCCCCTTGTTCCCTGTGATCTCTCTACTGTCTCCATCTAGTAGTGTCCCAGAAATCTAATCCATATGAAAAATACATCATCAATAAAACTTGTCCAGATAAACCATTTTAAGTTTCAGTGATCAGTCCATTAATCAAGTCGATCGACAGGAAATTTAATCAGCAGCTATTTTGATAATCAATAAATCGTTTAAGCAAAAATACATATTTTAATTCCAGTTGTGAGGATTGGCTGCTTTTATTTGTCTTATGTGACTGTAGGTTGAATATATTTGGGTTTTAGACTGTCGGTTGGACAGAACAAGCAATTTGAATGATTAACTGATAAAAACCAAGAAAATCGAATTAATCACGATTAATCCAAAATGAAAAGAATTGGTAATTGCAGCCCTAAAACAATTGTTATTGTACAATATTAATCTCAAATGACCAAATGTTTGTGGGGTCTCCCACATGATCGGTCAATCAGAGACAAGTATTTCCATGGCTGTAAAAACAAACCTTTAGTGGTATCAGAAAATATTAACAGTTTATTTGTTTGGTTAATGTTTGTGTAAATGACTGATCAATAAATTTGGCAGTGAAAGCAGCAGAGAAAAAGCTTTTTACATTTAGAAACGCAGATGCTGATTGACTTATATAATCTAAAATCATTTCAGAGCCAAAAAGGCAAAACATATTAAATATTCTACACTGTTCATGACAACAGGCTCATATATAATTGATCCGCTCTTACATCCTTCATGTGTTCATAAATCGACTCTCGGGTATCTTTGCCATTTTCAACCAGCTCCTTTTTTTTTTTTTCTCTGGAGAAACGCTGTGACCCGCAGGAGGTTCTGTCCAAATTGAATTAACCTCAGGCACATGGTTCATTAGGGGAAGGCCTGCCTGGTGCCACGGCCAATTAGATCTTACTGCGCAAGTCTGCATGGCCAACACTGTGTCCTCGCTGCCAACAGACGCACAAACACGCCATTACAGGAGGATGCAGCCAATTACTGTCAGAACACCAAGAAAACGTCACGTTGACAGATGACGCTGCAACGAAGGGGAAGGGGAAGGGGGAGGGGGAGAGGGTAGAGGGGAGCAAAGTCAACCCCATCACAGTCATCTGTTTTCCAAATATAACTTTCTGGTTCACTTTAAATCCTGCAGCAGATTACAGGATGCAGGTTTTTATTTCTACTGCACCTTTTCTTTTATGTTTTTATGCTCAAAAAGAAACATGCAGGTCATCAACAACAGTGACACAGTTTGGGGTTTGAGCTGCCTGAGTGAAATGGAAAGAATGTGAGGACGTTGACCTGCCCATTCTGAAAGGACAGATTCTAAAAGGGGGGAACTGCCTTTATGTGGCGTTTGTGGCAGAATTATGTGTGTGTTATTTGGTGTATTTTACAAAACAAAGTGTGCATGCATAGTTGTGTTTATTTGCCATGTGCAGCCTTCACATTACAAGCAGCCGTTAGCCACCAGCTAACAACACAGCTACTAAGCGAAAAAGTATGAGCAGGTTTTGACAGGCGCCTTATTTCTGTATGTCTTCGTTACTTTCTTTTGTCATATGGGCGAACTGTATTTCTGTCCACCATTTTGGCTGAAGTCTCAGCAATGTTAAGAACTGACACTGTTTTACGATCACTTATTTTGTGATCCATATTGCAAATTACACCAGACAGGTGTCCACAAGTGCATCTATGCATGCAGGAACGTATTTCATAAGCGGATGTTTATGCTCTTCAGGAAGATTTCTTGGAATGTGGTTTTATGGATGACGTTTTAAAAGGCCACAGATGAATGATACTGGTCACCAGGTTAGCTTAAGTAGCCAGCTCATGTGCTACTTATGCTAAAATATATTGCAAAATGATGACTTATCTGCATGTCATTGCTATCTAATGAATAACAAGCATCTCCAAATTTGGTAACTTCAGCGTTTTTTCAGACAAATTGATAAAAATTCACGAAACTGAAAACAGACCTGTTTGTATGAAAGGTTGAAATGTTTTGAAGATGCATGATGTTCACAGGACGAGATGATGTGTTGCGTGCATGCTATTTCCATGTACTCGCGACATCACGATGGATTCACGCGAGAATCCATCTTGTCAGGCCTCAACTTATGCGCACCATCAGTGGTTCGGACCAATCAGCGTCTGCTTCACAAGGTAAGACGATAGACGATGACAGACAGATGCTTCAGCCAATCACTTGCCAAGTATCTTTTGAAAGTGCCTCCCCTTTTCCAAACAGTTTCCATGGACGACTTCACAGATGGTTCTGTGTAACAAACCATCTGGTACATCAGGTTAGGCTACATGTAGTAACAGTGGGAATCAAACCTGTGACCTCCTCCTTAGTTCTATGAGATCCATAATCAATGATGTACATACAGTACTCATCAAATTCACTATAGTTACCATTATAGATACTAGTTTCAGTTAAAGCAAGTAAAAGATAGACTTTTGTTTTGGTTGTGTGTATTTTCATGAACTGCATACTATCATCCACTGTAATCAGTACAAAATGACTGTGAGGGTTAGGTTAGGCTATTTCCCGCTCTCCTCATCAATAACCTTTTATAATTTCACACACAATTTCCATTCACGAACAATGCAACAATGATCAGATTGGACAGATGTGTTCAAAGCCGCTCACAGTTATCTGAGGCAGAGAATCGTGTAGATCAAAGGCCAATTAAAGGACTCTGACAGCAATTTTTACTCTCAAAGTAGGAAGCTTATTTTTACTCCCATCTCAGTATCAGTGAGCAGCTCTGGGCTTTTACTGTATGCCCTGGGACATGTTCCTTGTCATTAAATTGTATTATATGTCATAAACTTAAAATCTATACATGTGTCTGCTTAACGTCAGCATGTTAGTATTATTATTGTGAGCATGTTAAGATGTTGCATTAGCATTTAGCTCAAATATACAGCCTCTCAGAGCTGCTACATGGCTGCAGACTTATTTTAACTATAGCATGGACCAACATTATTATTATGTGAAAATGTGATTATAATATATTCATTTTTTAAAATGATATAATATGTATATTGTGTTTGTAAGGATCCCTTACATGTAGTTTTGTAGGAACAGATTGAGATATGTACTGAACAAGACTTTTTACAGTTGAAAAATAAACTGAAATAAACTTGTTTTGATTCATCAGCATCCCAGCATGCAATGCGTTCCTACAGGACCCGTTTAGCTCAAACTTGCAGCCTTGTAGTTGGGTTGGATGGAGGTCGGGTCACGTTCCCACCACAAACGAACTGCATAAGTGTTCATTTGTAACCGGACAGAGACCACTTCCTCTACAGAGTGGTTGTTTTGATCGCTCCAGAGTACAGTAGCTGTGTTCAGATGTGTCCAAAGGAATCATACCAAGGAGGAAAACCCCCAGTCCCATTCAACTGGACTAAACAACACAGGAATGAAAACACTCCTTGGGTGTTTTGTGCAAACTCTGCGAGTTTGAGCAAAATAGCTCCTGTAGCTAGGTGTTTGCATGCTGTGATGCAGATGAGCAAACAGTTGCTAACAGCTGGAGAATGAATTGAGGTCAGACCTGGACTAACACAAAGTAGTACATTTTATTTGGCCACCTGGCTTTTAGTGATGCATTTTGGTTCGCTTGAATTTTTCTCTGTGTGAAAAGAAACCGAATCAAGTTTACAAGCTCATTCACTGATTCAAACCAGAGCAAACAAATTGGTTTAAAAACGCCTTTAGGTGGGGTGAGGGTAAGGACCAGGACCTCCAGCTGGGTGGGGGGGGGGGACGACACACTCACCACTCTGTCCTGACAGAGCTGGCTCATGCCGGAAGGTTTGGGAGCCGGTTCTAAAAAGGGACTATATGATCTGCAAACAGACCAGCACCCTCCCAGGGGTCTGGGTGTGGCTACAAGCAGACCAGCTAAATGTTCAGTGTGTAACCAACAGGCCCAACCTACCTGACCTGAGCCCCGGCAGCCCCTCCCAATCCAACGATGGTGCCCAAGACTGCTGAGATCCTATTTTTTCCCTTTTTTTAAAAAAAAAAAAAAATCTCTTTAATCTATTTACTTATTTTCACATCCCTCTCATTCCCCCTTAGATGCGCTCACACACACATGCATGTTTGTTTGTTTGTTTTTATTTTAGGGTTTTGTTGAGTATTGTCTAGTTCTTTGTCATAGTTTTTCACTTTATGTCTCTACCTCTGTCCTGAGTTTGTTTCTTATGCAAAAAAGAAATAAACTCAACCTTAAAAAAAAAACACCCTCAGTCCTGTTTGACATTTTACAGACCAAAAGATCAATCAATGAATTTAGAAAGTAAATGTGCAGATTAATCAATAATGACACTGATTGTTAGTTAGTATCATTAGTGTCTGGCATGTGATTAGCAAAAGACAAGAAAGCAGGAAAATATAAGGAGCGCAGAGTTTTATTACAACTGTAAGATCTGGAAGATTTTGATGTATAAATTATTATGTTTAATCATTGTATTTACGCTGCTATGTAAATATTAATACTGGATCAGACTCAGATACCCAATATTAAAAGGACTAGGATCAGGGGTAGAGGTCAGAAAACCTTTATCCTGACATCCCTACATCTGTGAGTTCAGTCTGCAGAGAAAAGGTAGACGAGCTACAGATGCTCAACCACGAGTCTAATGAATTACAGTAATCTAGATGTGGAGAATTAAGTTTTCAGCACTTTGAAATGGTAAAACATGCCTTATGTTAAAACTCACACTAATTCAAGTGGACCACAGCCTCTGATCACCATGAAACCAGATACTTCCTACAGGAAGCTTTCTAATGCATGCATTTAAGAGAGATGTTTGGTGGAGAATCAGTTTCAGTTTCAGTGATTGTGAGAGTCGCATCACCCTTCAGACCTTCGGACCAATTTCTGAAATGCCCAAGATTCATTGAACCCCACAGCAGCTGTTTACTGCAGTCACCACCTCGTACAGGATCAGTTTTTTTCTCCTGCAGCAGTTTACATTCTCTCAAAGGCAGAGACTGTATCAACACCAAAAGGGTCAGAGGTCAGAGCTGCCCTCTGCACATCAAACTGCCGCTGTTTCATGGGAAACAAGCTGCTCAATGAAGCATGAAGTCATTCAAGGACAACATGCATTATAAAATCTATTCATCAGGAATCACATATACACCGGATGTCCTGGTGTCTGACCTGTTGAGATGAAAACTATAAACTGTCACCAGAACGTCTGCGGTCTGATCGGACCGAGGACTTTCTCTCTCTGCCAGTGATTCTAGTTCAGCTCGTTTTCTGTCAACATGATGAGAAAATGCTGTTAATTAACGTGTCTGGGAAGTTGAAAAAATGGGTCAGAAACATTTTCAGTAACCACATATTTTTTTCCACCAAAATATCAAATCTCCCACAGTAATATCTGCTGGTAAAAACTACACTTGGCTTCCAAATAAAATGTATTTTCATTATCAGTAAACCTAATAATTTTCTCTTACAATTTCCTAGAGTCAAAGTTACATCTACATATGTCCAAAACCCAACAATGTTCAGTTTATCATCATGTATGACAAAGAAAAGAATGATATTGTCACATTAAAATCACATTTTAGAACCTGAACCAGCCATTTTGGGGCATTTTTGTTTAGAAACTGGTTACAACAATTATTCAATTATCAAGATAGTTGCAGATTTCTTCATTTAATTTTCAACTAATAGATTAATCAACTAATCATTGCAGCTCTAAACTGCAGCATTATTAAACTGTCACACTACGTTATGTTCTGTTTAAGCACTGGCAGCATTTGCTTAAGGTTAGTGAAAGATTGTCGTCTTTGTTCAATACAGAAAAAAGTCTGCAGTGACTTGAAGCACAAGACACAACATATTTATTAACATCTGACACCATCATTTCACTAATCTCAACCTAAAGTGGACAACAGACGGGACTCTGGAAGTGTCGGTGTCGAGGTTCCCGTCTTCCTCCCTGATCTCCTCCCTGCCTGTGACATGAATCCTGGCAGCGACTATGTTTGATAACGGAATGAAATTGGGAAATAAAATTAGTGTTACGTAAACTCAATTTCTAGGAAACAGGGTTGCACAGTAAATATAGTTAAAAATAAATAAATCACAAAACCAAGGTCAGATAGTTTTTCACTTCTTTCCTGATATTTACACAGTAAAGGATTAATTAAAAAAAGTAATCAACACATTGATGATAATAATACAGAAAACAAATAATAGTTGCAGCCAGTGGCGTTTTTATATGTTAAAAGTTAGTTGGGCACCAACTACTTCAATAAATAGGCTACATACCAGGAAAACTACAGTACTTGCTCTTTCTACTGATGTGTTTTTTTAACATGTTATGGGTCCACAAAACACTTTTAACAACAAAGCAGGTCTTGAACACACATACAGAGGAAGAGAGAGAGACAGTGTGTGAGAGTAAGTGAGAGAGAAATTACACAAGTTACATTATCACTGTCACAAGCCTAAATTATACAACAGGTAGTTCCGACCAAGCAATCCGATTGGTCAACTAGACATTTAGTACGTGCTCAAATCAGCATGACAGCACACCTAGCCGCGCTCAAATGAAAAAAAGCCTCATCACTACAAATATTACTCCGCCATTCATTAGAGCTACAGACCGTGACGTCGCGCTAACAACTACAGTCACTTCCGGGTAGAAGACTGGTGGTTGATTTGAATTGCGGAGACATGTGAACTTGCCACATTTGTTT
This sequence comes from Thunnus albacares, assembly GCF_914725855.1. Lineage (NCBI taxonomy): Eukaryota > Metazoa > Chordata > Actinopteri > Scombriformes > Scombridae > Thunnus > Thunnus albacares. The sequence goes on along the minus strand of NC_058107.1, from coordinate 35,877,332 downwards.
TTTTCTGTTGTCATTTTCAGTCGTAACCGTAACGTTTAAAGATGTATGCTGGGTTTATTTTATTACTGAGTTGCTTTGTTAGCGTCCTTGGTTTGTTTTGGGGGGGTGGGAAAACAAAACAGACCCTTTACCGAGTGGACTGAACTCTGCGACTGTGAGACGAGTTACACCCTCACACACACTGAAAAACCCGAACCCTTCTCCCCTCTTTATCGTTACCCGGCTCCCCCATACACAGCAAAACTTTGTCATTTTCCCTTCAGTTGAGAGTTTATATTACCCTCCACTCCGGCATCCTCCATCAGCTGTGTTGGTGCTACGGTGCTACTAGCTTAAAATATATGTGAAGTTTGCGGACGTAGTAGCTAAATCTGTCCATGGAAAAAATATTTGTCAACGGATATCTTAGTTACAAGATTGAGCTCGCAAAGCAGTTTTGTGTTTATATGTGTGGTATTTATTCAGTCTGGGAAATGCCATGACCTCTAGAAACCATTAGCTGAAGTTGGCTGGTTGACTCACGACAGTGATGCGGTCAGGAATGAGGCACTTGACCGCATCACTGAAGCACATCCTCTCTGTAAGATTGATTAATTAAGAAAGCAATATTCTATCATCATAAGACAACCAAGCTCAGAACAAATGAGTCTACAGAGCCATAAGCGAACAGCAAAGAGCTCAACACCACAACGAAGCGCAAAGACAACTTTTTAGGGATACTAATCCACAACAACCTCAATAGATAAGCATGGACACGCTGACACTCGTCACCATCTATATCAATCGATCCAGCACAACAATATGACCAATGCACAGACCAGAACCACCAAGGCATGATGATAAAATATGCTTTAACTCACCAGCTGACGGCTCAGGAAGGGGCAGCGTGGCGGTTTTTCCTCTGGGCAAACTTCACCACGTTAAACCCGCGGTTAATTTTACCATCGGTCTGAGTGATGACAGTATTCCGTGGCTGGTGGGCTCCGTGGCGCTTTAATTCCAGTTTCTCCTCCAAATAAAAGGTTTATACCCTGTGCTCGAGTACGATATCCACTTTACTTTTTTCAAGTTAGCTGGCGTTAGCTAAGAAAGTCTCCCCTCTTTTTTGGCCAACTGTAAATTCCAAGCTCGCGTTGTAGCCCCACATTCATGCCGGCCACCGTAGGCCCACTGCGAACACGAATCAGGAAAACGCAGTCTGAAGCAGCAAGGCAGGGAACAATTAAAAATGAACTAAAATCCTAACACAAATTATATTCATAGATAATAAATTATAGCAGATAAGTATTTGAAAATTGATAATAATATCATTTGTTAGCACAGTTCTTTCTGGTGACCTGCCCCTAATGACCAGCAACTTGCAGCAGTACATATTGTATAAAAGCTGCTTAATTCTTGTGTGGTTCTAAAAATGTTCTTTAATCATATGAAAATGTTTTTTTTTATGTACATTATTGTGTGGTTTCTATCTGCTTCCCTTGCCTGCAGGTCTACCTGATTGAATGAAATGAACCCAAACATAGTTTAAAATATTCCAAAATGAGTGGGTTCATCGTGTCGAGAGCGTGACCGTGACCTTCCACATCAATGTTCACCTCCTCATCACTATAAGCTGCTGTGAATTCATTGAGGCAGGCAGCCAAAGTCGCAGCTTTGTTACTGGAATGACTCTGCCAGCACATTAGTGACGGTTTCTGACTGTAATCACACTGATGCACAGAAAGGCACTGAGCTGCTGCTGCACACACACTGAAGCCAATTATCAGCAGCAATTGTTTTATTTTTCCTTCAGTTGTGAATCTGATTATGACTCATTTGTTCTTGAGAGAGTTTCACAGTTGCTTTTATATATATATATAGAAAAAGTTAGGTATGCAGGTACTGTGGGAGAAAAAATGACTGCTTTTCTTACCTGTAATAAAACACGTTATTAAATGTCTAGTCAACTTGTCTAGGACAATTAAGATAATATGAAATTTGGACTTATTTTATTTAAAGTCCAACTGAAATAAAATTCCTTTTTTTGTCCACTACAGCAAACATACATATCTGCTCTGTAAATCACTTGTCCTGCGTTCTAAAAGGAAGAAATTTATAATTCAAATGCTTTGATTTCATGATGGCGCTCTCCAGTTTGGCATTAACTTGATTAAATACCGTTTCAGTCGTCTGCTTACGTAGCTGGAGACCTTGTTTCAATACAGCAAATCAAATGTTGAATAAAGCAATAACGTGTCGTTCTATCATTGGCAGAGCAGACGGTCACACTGAGCCTGATTGCATCCTGCTACACAACACAAGAGCCACAGACTCTGAACAACAACCCACATTAGCTTTCCTGCTAAAGTCTCCTTATCTAACTTACAAACATGAACATGTCCTGTCCTGCAGCTTAGCTTGTTGAACGAGCTACTAAACGGACATTCACCGGGGAAAAGTGCACCGCAAATGTCAATTAGCAGCTAGATAGCCAATTAGCTGCAGCACATTAAACAGCATGTAAACATACCTGTAAATGTCACTTCGGACCCGTTAGATGCTGATTTGGTTGTTGCTCTTCAAAATCTCTGCTCTGTACAGTGTAACACCATTAACCTGCCAGCTGCTGCTGCTTCTATGATATTTTTTCAAAGACCTTTTTTCTTCAGTCTAATAATACAACATTATTAACAATAAATTTTAAAACATGTTGACATTATCTTTGACTGCAAAGAAAGATGAATAAATATGATTTCAGTTGGATTTATAACCATACTGGTCAAACTGACCTTATATTCCTACTATTAGACTCTGTATTTCTATTATTATTTCAACTCTGTTCCTAAAACTGAGCACTGACTCTGCCCAGGAAACTAATTTTGGCAGCAATTTCATTCTCTCAGGCAGTACTCTAAAAGAGGCTCTACAATACTATGGTAGTGTAGGACAGAAGAAAATTTTTATGAGTTATAATATTAGGCTTATTAAGCTTTAGGGAAAACAAGGAGTAGTGCTACATCACACAGCAGAGGCCAAAAATATGATGAGTGAGGAGACTTTAAACCATCATCTAGTAATGACATTGATAACAAGATGAGATGCTAGAAGAGGTCAAAACTCCAGCAACCGTTCATGTTTAAAGAATTATATAATATTCTTTTTATGGAAAGTGTTCCCAGAGTTTTTCTCTTCAGACTTTTTCCTTCTACATACAACTTGGAAGAAGAAATGCCAGAAATCCCTGGTCTAACTAGATGAGATGCGTCAGGATCTGCCTGATTCAGCTCAATTAGTGACTGATTAATTGAACACATCATACGTTTGCTTCGCAGTAATTAATCAGAGCAGCATGTTGCAGTGTCATGAAAAAGGAAAACCTCCTGAGTTTTTACAAGTTGGGAAAAGTTGAGAGAAAAAGCCTAATCAGTAATGATGAGATGTTGATGCAAAACAAATAACGATTTGCTGCTTTTTGAGGTTTTATGTCACTGTAGCATATTTTCACTGATTTCAGACAAATATTCAGACTCTGATTACCAAAAACAACACAAAGAACAGCTACAGAATCAACAACTACTGAGGTCATGTCAGTTCAGATTAAGATTAAGCACTAGATAGTTACACGGGTTTTCAACATCGTCTATAACCAAATGTTTTTCTTATTAGTCTACTGACAGAAAATTACTAAACAACAACTTCGATAATCGATTCATTGTTTAAGTCAGTTATTATGCAAAAATGCAGAACATTCAACTTTGGGTTTTGGTGATGAACTTGTGATAAACATTTTTTGACTTTTTTAACAAAAGAATTAGTTGAATAATCCAAAAAGTATGAAGTAAATAATTACTTGCAGCTCTAGTTCTGTTTTCTGCCAAAGTATCCAATGAAGTCCCCTCAAAGAAAGCGAGGCACTCATACTTCCAGGGTTGGAAGTCTTTTTACATGAAAGCCTCTCCTGAACGTTAGCCAAACTGACCATTTCTGTCCAGTAAATCCACTGTAATGCCCTCAAGCCTTATAATTTTCCCCTTGGGAGAACAAACCGCTACTCTTAGTCCTTCATTCCTTCTGCTATCAAGCTGCTAAATGCCAACAGTAGTCATTTTAAGGGACCAGTGTGCAGGATTTAGTGGCATCTAACTGAATCCCCCTCCCCTTCCAAGCGTGCAGGAGCCCTCTCTAGAGCCAGTGTTTAGTTTGTCCATTCTGGGCTACTGTAGAAACATGGCAGTGCCTCTGTAGATATAAAGGGCTCATTATTAGGGTAACGAAAACACAGAGATTTCTTATTTTCAGGTGATTATACACTAATTAAAACATACTTATGAATGTTATATTCCAGTAGAAACAGGGTTCTCCACCCATCTTCCAACACAACCCAGTCGCCAGAAGAAAATGTTGGCATTGAACGTTTCTGCAAACCACAGAAACGTTGAATATATACATTTCAACACGTGAATTACGTATCATATCAACATTTCTACAAACGTAGCATATTAATATTTCTACCTGTTGAGTAATGATGTTTTATGGTAAGACAATGCTGTGGTTAAGGTCTGGTTAGGTTTAGGCACAAAGACCACTTGGTTAGGGTTAGGGGAAAGACCATGGTTTGGGTTAAAATAAAAATTAAAAATAAAATAAAAACAGCTGATGTCTCACTAAAAAAAAGCCGGTTTTCTCGCCAGAAAAACGGCTGCAAATGTCCTGACATCTTGCTAAAAACACCCACTTTTGTCGGTTGAAACGGGAAGCGAACATTGGTTTCGGTTTTGAGGTGGTCTCGCTGATGTCCAACTTGCTGCCAAGAAACTTACTAACCATCCACCCGCCCTCCTCCTCCTATATAGGAAAGATCAACTCATATAGATCACATGTGAACTACGTCACAAAATGTTGAGATGATATGTATTGTTGAAATGTTAATATGCTACCTATTTCACGTGTTGAAACATAGATATTCAACGTTTCTGTGGTTTGCAGTAAACGTACAGCCCCATTCTTTTATTCTGGCGATCCAACAAAAAGCAGCTGAATCAGGTGCTTCTCAGTTTGAGGACAGCAGACTTCAAAAAACAGAAGGGACTTGAGCACACTGATTTATTTGCAGCCTTTAATTGTGCAAACAGTCTGTTCTTTGAATATTATATTCCATTTCTGTCAATATATCTGCCAGCAGATCACCCTAAATCTTACACACTGGTTCTTTAAATGAATGCCACATTCGCTTAAACCTGTGTGAACTATAACAGGTGTTTTTTTAGTTGTTTTTTTGGGGGGGGGTTTCCATTTCACCTGGCTCCTCGCGTTAGCCAGCATTCATGGGGCAACCTTAAGGTACCAGTGTGTTGCTGAAAGCTTCATTCTGTTAAACTTGTGTGAATTATTTTTGTTTCGTTTGCTTTTCGCTTGCTTCCTCTTGTAAACCTGCATGTACTGAGCTGCTGTCTCTGACGTGTGTGGACTGAATAAACTATAGAACTGAATTTGTTCTTCTGGGATGAATAAAGTCGTTTGAGTCTGAACCATGAATACTTCTACAGGAGGCCCAGAGTGCTGCAAGCTGCTCACCCAACCATCATAATAACTTAATAATCATAATTACATTCCATTGTTTAATTGGAGGGCTGTAGATTAGATGGCTCCCTGTAGGTTAAACACACTTTTCCAAACAGGCATTTCAGCTAATGGCTCCCTGGAAAGATTCCCACGTTGAATCAGATGACGGACTCGCAATAAACACACACAGCTGGCAGACGGGGACGCTAATTTTAGAAGTGGCTTTTAATTCAATTCACCACCTCTTGAATTCATCTCAGAGTTGTGATTAAGGACAATGCTGCACGCTGCTAATGGGAACAAGCCGGAAGCGGGAGGGGGGGGAAAAAAGGCACTGTTGGATTTTACTGTTCAACAGCGCTTCACGGCTTAGCGCGCTGACAGATAGCGGATCAGAAACACCTCAGCCATTTCCCCCCACATGAGTGATTTTCTCAATTAGCACAGCTGAAGTATGCAGCGAGCAGGGGGAGGTGTGTGTGTGTGTGTGTGTGTGTGTGTGTGTGTGTGAGAATGATGGCAGGCCTGTGTGCATATAATTGTGACTTTTTTGGCGAGCGTGCAGTAATCACGTGTGTCGGCATGTGTTCATATGAGTGTATACTGTATGCATGAATGTACATACAGCATGTGTATCTAAATCTCTGCACACATGCACAAATACACTGTTAATGCCTCTGACAACTGAGCAAAATTATTAGTCAAATGCTGCCTGTTTTATTTCAAAGCTTTTGAGTTTCCAACAGGATTAACCAGAGAACAATTTCACAGTTTTCACAACCTTTAATTAACACATAAAAATCAATTCATTGAGTCTCTGGTGCACAAATCTGCTCAGTTTGATGGCAAAATGACTGAAAAGAGCAATTTACTCTTCTTATCTTTATTCCTCTAGTTGCTATTTCTTGGTATTTTCAAACATCCACACACAGAGCACCTTATTAGGAATAATCTAATGCAATCCAATACAACAGCTCTGCCATAAATTCTACTTTTATGAAGCTTATACATTTTCAGTTTTTGTTGACATTGTCAAAAAGGTGATAATTCTACTTTATGTTTATAAGAGCTGCAACAATTAGTCGATTAATTGATTAGTTGCCAACCATTAAATTAACAACCAAGTATTATTATTGTTTTGAGTCATTTTTTCAGCAAAAAAGTCCAAATTCTCTGATTCCAGCTTCTCAAATGTGACTATTTTCTGGTTTCTTTAGTCCTATATTAATCTGACGCGCCAGATGGTTTGTTAAACAAAACCGTTTGAGAAGTCATTCTTGGAAACTGTTTGGAAAAGGTGCTTTCAAAAAGTACCTGGCAGGTGATTGGATGAACCAACTGTCACCGTCTAACACTGTCTTACATTGCAAGGTGGCTGATTAGTCTGAACCACTGGTGGTTCGGACCTCGTGAATCCAGCTGCCTCACAACATAAGTCCTCTATGACAGAAACTTGAATATCTTTGGGTTGTGGACTGTTTGTCAGGAATAAACAAGGCATTTGAAGACGTCACCTTGGGCTTTAGGAAACAGTGCTCAACATTTTCTGACATTTTATGGACCAAACAACTAATCAATTAATTGAGAAAATAATCAACAGATTAATCGATAATGGAAATAATCAGTTAGTGGAAGCCCTAATGTTTATTATTGAGGTCATAGTGGGTGGTGGTGGTGTTGGTGTGTCCACCACATTAACATACATGAAGGGGGCAAAATATTAGGAACACTTAGTACACCATCACCACCCACTACAACCTCAATAATGAACATAAAGTAGAATTATCACCTTTCTGACAACGTCAACAAAAACTGAAAATGTCTAAGTTTCATAAAAGTAGAGTTTATGGCAGAGTTGTTGTGTTGGGTTGCATTACATTAGCACAGGTGTTCCTAATAAAGTGCTCAGTGAGTGTAGACCCTTTATTTTAGAGCTGCAACATTTTTTTTGGTAGTGTAACGTAAATGAGTCAAATGAATCTATACATAAAAGAGGAAGTAACACAATAATAACAAATCCAACACTGCATAACTCTCGTTATGAGAGCAGCTACAAACACAAATTGAACAACGAATATGTTACAGTTCAGAACTTCCTACAGACACAGCAGTCATAACAATAAAACCACTGGTTTATCTGCAGCTAATATTCCTACACAAGGCGGAGTCTTCTGGACCTTTAATTGAAACGGTTGTTTATGTCATTGTGATCCAAAGTGTCAGTTAGTTCTCTTGTTGTTCAGGTGTCCAGTCAACATGGATCTGGTGTTACACTGTATTTAGTGACCCAATGGCTCCTTTAGAGCCAACAAACACAACCATCCTGCTGCAACTTCTCTTTAGGAATGACCTGGTCCAAACATGCTTCATCCTCTAGACGTGTTTTTTTTTTAAAAAAGCAGTTCATAGATGGCTGTTCAGCCATAGTTTCCAACTTTCATCTATCTGCTAGCTACATGAAACCGCTTTCTGACAGCTTGTGCATGATGTCAGTCAGTCAGGTACAGTAAGAGAGGAAGTTTTCATGAATCAGGGTGAGCAGGCTGTCAATCAGCTGACTGACAGACTGACAACTTGCCCACCCTGTCAGATTCATGAAAACTCAGTCACTCAGTCACATAGAGGAAGTTTTCATGAATCTGATGAGGGGCCAATTGGGCAAGCATGAAGAATAAAATAACAAACATCATCATTCCAATCATTCCTGTCATTGTTGGAAAGTGATGTTTAACGTCAGCAGGAATGTTTGAACTGAATTAAACAGATTTTTGTCCCCAGTAAAGTTAAAGAAATTCATATTTAAACTTTACACAGATTCTATCTCTGCAATGAATTCATTCACAATGTTTCTCTTTTATGTGCCTTATAAAAAAGAAGGTTGAGTCCTTTTCTCATTTATTCATTATTCATTATTCAATAAAACTGCTGTGTCTTTTGGGCAAACATCATATTCACAAAGACAGATTTCTTCAGTTTCTTCCAAACAAAAACTTGTTTTATGCCGAACTTCAGATATTCTCTGATTCTGTCTGCAGGATGTCTGAAAACAAAAAAGCTTTAAAGACGTCTCATCTCTCCTGAGAAATATTGTGGACGACATTGTCAGATGATTTAAGTTGGTTTGCAATATTGCTTATTCACCTGTTTAAGTTATATATATTTATTTTTCTGTATCAGTTTCTGTATCATGTATCTTTTACATTGTAAAATTTTATTTCTGCTTATGTTTTTGTGATTAGTTTAATTCTCCCTGTACTGCTGTTTGTCTTGTAACATTACTGTTCTGTAACTAAAGTTGACACAAACATAAAATTATTATTATTATTGTTATCATTATTATTATTGTTGTTATATAAAATAAAGAATAATGACGAGATACAAAAAACAGTTCTAATTAAATCAATAACATCATTAACACCTTTAAGTGTCCTTGAAATTCTTTACAGTAAAGTTTATCAAGTCATAAAATCTATTTATGAAGCAGCTCACTCTCAAAATACCATTTAGTTCGTCTTCTTCTTCTACTCCTTTTTAAAAAAATCTCTATATAAAATCTATATATAAAAATCTATATAATATAGATGTTTCTTCTTTTTTTAAATCTATAAAATAAAACCTGTGATGCATTATGGACCTAAATTCTGTGGTCCTGTGATTGGATAATTTACTAGCATGATTTTCACTGCATTCATCATTTAAAGACACTGATATGAGAAGCTGTTGTTTCTTTGTTGTAATAGTTTGTGATACATTTAAGTTTCACAACTGTGATGTTAATGATTCCTAGATGTTAAAATGCTACACAGAGAACTTTTAAAGATGAAATATTGAATTTATTTGACCTGTAAATGTTTTTAGATGTCATAGATGTTGATGACGATTCTACAGAGCCGAATCCAAAAGATATTTTTTTTATATTTTGTGTGCACAAATTAATACTTTATTTGCACCAGATTACAAAAATCTTTCAGGACTTCAAAAAACATAAAAAGCACAAGACATTCAACATAAAACTAAACCATAAAATCCTGAAATCCACGATTCTGAAAAGCTTCTCGACACACTGAACCTGTTTCTAAGAATAATCAAAACATCTTTAAGATTAAAAACAAAAACAGTTTTTTGTGAGTAACGTCGTGTCTTCGGGGACGAGTTCAGTCGGAGGACAGGAGTAGCATCACTGAAGGGAACTGCCTTCTGTCCTGTTTTTTCTCGCTCCATTAAATCTCTGAGTAAGCAAAACAACAGAAAAAATGATATACAGACTCCACACTGGCTGCACCTTTAAAACATATTCTTCATCAAGTTCTATGCAAGACGTTTCTCTACACTTTCTGTTAAATCCATTTAGTCCAACTGATGCATGCTATTTCCATTCCACATTATTTATGGATTTGGTGGATTGTAACGTCTCTATATTTTACCAAATCATAACAGATATAATCATTACTGAGAATCCACTGGGACGTCTCTGACCTCAGGACACCCTCCTGTTTCTACCCAAAATCAACTTTCAGGTACAGAATAAATTGAATGAAAATACATTTTAATTTCTAAAAATGAGTCTCCCCTAATATTTTCCCCCGAACCGCTAACGCTCATACGAGGTTGCTGATATAATGATGTTTGTGTTAACGGAGGCGATGTGCGTCTGTCTCCACTTTGTTGACATTGGAACACGAGTCCAACACTGTATAGCGGACTCAGAGAAGGGGAGAGATTAGCATTTTTTTTTCCTTGGAGGACAAATGGGACAAAAATGGCTGGTATGTAGCCATTAATTTTATCAGCAATGTCACATTCCATCAGTTATAAGACCGGGGGGGATTGTGAAGCCACGTCAAACTGGGACAAACGAATAACTGAGCCATCACAGAAAATGGCAAACAGAGCAACCTCTTGGAGTTTGTTCTGGTGACTTTTAGTTCTACAAATGTTTTTTTTTTTTTTTTTTAACAGGGCTGACCCAGACTCACAGCCAGAAGCATATTTAAAGCAGCCATAATCAACATTTTTTATAATAACAATGTCTGGGCTGACTGCGTAATGTGTTGATCGTGGCTCGTAGTGATGAACCTACAGAGAATTATCAGCTCCTCTCGGCTTTACGGAGCTTTGTAGAGAGTTTCAGCTCATTGTTTATCTGTCCAGCTGCAACTTTACTGCTTTGGTTCACTCTCAGCGCTCTCATAGCGTTGTTTTTGGTCGCAGCAGGCAGCTGTTTCCTGAGAAAAAGCTCTGAAAAGCCACTGTACACTACCTGCTAAGCACCAAACGGCAAACAGACACAGTTTCATCACATTTCACACTGTGCAACAGGAGTCAGATAAAATCTTGGCGTCAATCTGTGTCTGAGCGTTATCAGTTTTGATGTGTGTCATAGTGTGTGATGAATTTCTCAATCCATAGATGCCTGATGGATGTAATTAGACGTGAATGGTTTGTCTCAGAAATGTTGTATATAGATGTATGATATGTGCACAAAACAGTAGACACGAACCAACAACACACCAGTAGAGGGGCGGTTCATCAGTTTGTAGAGTGACTTCACTCATAAGGGTACAAATACATGTTAGTGACAGTTGATCAGTCTTCTAAGTTGGTAGAAGTGTTTCCTACAAGGAGGGAGGATGCTAAGACAGTTGTGATGATGAGAGATGTCGTCCCTAGTTATGGTAAAACCACAGATGATGAACAGCGACAAAGGGACTCATTTCACAGCTGAAATTGTTGAGGACATTTGCTCAGTGTTGGGCATAACTTGGGCTAAACATGTTCAGTATCATCCTCAGAGTTCAGGGTAGAAAACCTGATTCTGAAGGACAAACTGACCTGTCAACAGACTGGACTCAACTGGTGCTACTGGCTATTTGCACCACTCCGAAAAAAAATGACTGGACTTGAAAATTTTGAAATTTCAATGGACAGACCAATGAGACCTGAGCTGCGTCTCAAATCACATACTTCTGTTAGGACACTTTCATGTAGTACACTGTGTACACAATGTATTACTGGCGTAGTGTGCAAATTTTGACAGGATAGTGTTGCCTCAAATCAAACACAGCCGTCGTGCACTTACGGGAAATGACGATCGCAATTTAGCATTAGCTAGCGTTAGCATTCACGCTATCAAATCATTACAGACTGCTAAATTAACCCAAAAAACATACTGATGGCTTATATCAGACAACAGTATAGTGATGCTTAGTGCTAAAAATCACATGTACAACTTACATTTGTATAATGTGGCGATGTTCACCGTAGTTACAACGTACCCGGCCGCCATTTCCAGTTTGAAAAGTGGTCCCTCCCCTTCCGCTACGTCGCCAAGATGGCGACCATTGAGGGCGAGAAGTGTCCATAGTTCCACACTCAACTTTTTGATCGTTTTGAGTGCACCATCCGGGTTCTCACAGTGCACTGCATTTTTCCATACTTCTCAGTGTGAACGCACTTATGCACTCAAAATGTTAAGTGTAAGTACAGAAGTATGCGATTTGAGACACAGCACTGGCTCCAGTCCACCACTAACAGGTACCAACACAGCTCTTGTCTGGACAGACTAGACATCCATGGACTATATAAAGCACTTGACTAAATTCCTAAGATCTCTTTACCTTCAGGTCCATAAGAGACCCCCTAAACCAGGGAGCTGACTACACAAGCAACTGTAAAGGATCGAAGGCAACTGGTGTCACCTAAGATTTACAATGTGGTGGGGACTGACTGACTGACTTGATTTGCTTATAACCAATTAACCAATGTCTTGATATATAGTTCAATATTTACTCAATGTGATCACGGGGGGATTGATGGAGAATTGGCAAGGGAAGAATTGTGGAAAACATTTTGAACCTTGAGATGCCACACTGTAAACTGTCCTCCCTTCTTTATCTTAACTGTGGAGGGGAGGCCTCCACACAGCTGCACCTTCTTCCTGGAACACCAACACACGTATGCAACCCCCCCCCCCCCCCCATACACACAAACACACACACACACACACACACACACACACACACACACACACACACACACACACACTTTGTGTCCTTGCTGTCTGTCTGTTCTGCCACATGCCTTATATGTACCTAAGTTTCTTTTAACCATGTATCTGATCAAATAAAAGAAAGAAAGACAGTATGTGAATGTTATTGCTGAGCTCCTTCCACATCCTGTGTTTTTCTGAAACTTTGTGATGTATCTCTGACGCTGATGTGATTTTTTCCAGGCCTGTATTATAATAAATGACTGTTACCCTTCAAGTCTTTGCTTTACTGCCTCTGTTTCCTGCATGATGCAGAAGGATAGATATCAAATTCAGTTGTTTTTTTATCTATCAGCGCCAATGAAGCTGTTTTTGTCCTCAACAGAATCTAGTGTGGAGTAACTCTAAGTGATGAAAAAAACAAAGGAAGGAAAAAATGAACCGATAACATGAAAATTAGTAGAAATATGAATGTTGTGTTCACATCTTGTTTCTTCTGAAAGAACAAGCGGCCAAAAGAACAGTGAATGCAGGTTTGAGGTCATGGATGGAGGTCAGTGACAGCATGGGCACCGCTGTCAGAGACACTTAGAAAATGAAACGACACAACAAAGAAAAATCTGCGGAATTTTCTGCCAAAATTACGAAAATCACGACTATATTTGAAACGGTAAATCCTGTCAGACGTGAAGAAGAATGCAGTCTGTTAACAGGTGGGTTCCTGCATAGTTGACAGTGTTTAGCTACTATACAGTTATCGACCATTTTGGCAAGATGAACAGTTATTAAACAGCCTTATTGTGTGAAGTTAGTTAGCCTATATGTTATGCTGAGGTTCTTTTCAGAATAACATAATGTTTCATATAGGCTAACCTACGGGGAATTTGTCTTTAGGCACAAAAACGGCTGTAGCCCACATACAGAGAAAAATATAGATACTGCCACACAAGTGCCAAAAAATAAATTGCTTATAAAAGGGAAGAGCTTGTTCTTTCCTCACAGTACAGTTCTGTAAGTAGTATTGACTATTTGATTATTAAATCCTGCTCTCTGCGACGATGTTTAATCAGGTCACGCAACGTAACAAGACGAAGTGTCTACAGCCATGCAGGATCACTTAAGTCAGTATGATTCATCCTCATGAATGTCCGTACTAAACTTTGTGCCAATCCATCTGGTAGATGTTAAGATAGTTCACAGAATAAGTGAAAAGTTTGACCTTCAAGTGGCGCTAGAGGAAAAGTCAGAGGATCACGAAAGTCAGTAGGATTTATCCTTTAAGGACCATGAATGTCGGTGTCAAATTATATAGCAACCCATGAGGTAGTTATATTTCAGTCTGGACCAATGTGGTGGATTGAGCAACCGACAGCTTAAAAACTCTATGACTAAAAATTTCATGCTTGTTTATTCGGTAAATATGAGGCTACCAACAGCAACAAGTTAGCTTAGCTTAGCGTAAAGACAGTAAACTGCTAGCATGGATCTCCAAAGATAACAATATCAGCCTATAAGTACCTCTAAAGCTCACAAATTAACATATTATATCTTGTTTGTTTGATTTGTACGAAAAACAAGGTGTGAAAACAGCAGAGCCAGGTTTGCCATTTCCCCTAACATCCAGTCTGTATGCTAGGCTAAGCTAAGCTAACCATTTCCTGACTGTAGCTTCATATTTAACTCATCGGTCTCATCTAAATCAGAAATCAAAGTAAATTAAATGTATTTTGGATTATTTGGATTATGGAATAGAATCATAAATAGATTTCTATGGACATTTTCAGTTACAGTTTTACTTTAGCCATCAAATTGTCCTTGTACATAAGCGTTCTGATGTGGGCATTAATTATTTTTTAAATTAATTTAATTCATATGCGGTGAAGTTTTATGTTGAATGTCTTTTAACATATTGGCATCATGTTTTCTTTAACATGGATTTTGTTTAACGTGTTTAATCCATAAATATATCATATCATATATTAATTGTCGTTTCTGTGCAGCCAGAACCTGCGACTTTAATGCTCACAGTGAATATGAGCACAGAACTCGTGCTTTAAACCTCCACTGGTGCAGAGAAACCACATAACAGAGCGGACAATGTAACTGCTGTTTGACTCCTGAGGCTCACGTGTGCGTTTGTGATAAACAAGTTGAGGCCAGCGGAGACCATAAACACTTTTATTGTACTGTAGGTGCACTGACTGATCTGTCCATCCATCCGTTCAATCTGTCTACTGTACTGTGTCCATTTGCAAATCCATCCATCCATTAACCCAGCTGCCAATACGCATCAGTTCATCCATCCAACTCCACTACCATCAGATAATCTATCCAGCGATGGCCTTCACCCCTCTTACACTCCACATGCGTCCATCCACAATCTGCAGGTTATCACTGTCAGTATATGGAGTTAAAAACACTCTCTGGTTCAAAACGTGAGCCATTTATTTGAGGATTTTTCTTCAGGGGTACGTTCCCGGCACAGTGGAGATGCAGGACTGTATGTTTTGTTTATTTATTTCAATTAATTTCAGAATAAAAACAGATTTGCAACACTGTTTTTAGGATTGTATCTGATGAGAGACACCATTTTTCTCATTAGTAAGTAAAAGTAACAGCTTATTTTAACACTCATTTGGCTAAAAATGACTCAAACACATGTAAAGATGTGTCGGTGTAAAATTTTCATGCTACGATTATTGTGGCCAAAAATATCACAATAATCATCAAACTTTCCTGAAATACTATCAGTGCTAAAATATAGTTAAAGAATAATTCTGGCGATTTTCTATATTTTTCTTATTGTCAACAAATCTCATGTTTGGAGTCAAACCAACAATAAATTGATCTACTAACAAGTATTGTGTGTGTATTCAAAGCCTGATGTATCTTATTCCTCTGTGTCATAGACCTCCGTTGTTGTCCAAAAACGATTAAAAACACTGTAATGAGCCACAACGCTGCACTGGGTGACATGTTCCTTCATTATGAAGAGTTTGGTCGCATTAGTTTGTTTAGAAACGGCTCCAAAGACGAATAACAGCGATCACGTTTTCAGTAGTTCTGTGTACGGCACTTTACTTGAGTATTTCCATTTTGTGCTACATATCACAACCCCTTTATACTACATTGTACATTGTAAATAACTTAGTAATTAGTAGTAGTATAGTATTAACTAGTTTTGCACTTGGAGACTAGAAACGTTCTTTATTTGTTATCCACACACAACAATAAACAACAGCTGCTTCAATTATGGTTGATTGAAAGTTTTTTCTGTTCGACTGTCACCTATTAATGTTTGTGAAGAACAAAGAAAGTTGTGGTATAAAAAAAAACAACTATGAACATAAAAACTTTTGGCCCCCCTTTAATCAGGGGACCAAATATTGCTGGAGGGCCTAATTTGTGAACCACTGTTCATCCTCAGAGAAAACAGACTCTGTGTCTGATGTAAACGTAAAGGAAAAACCGCTCGAGTAACACAGGGCCACGTTCTTAAAACATATTTCTTCATTGGGAATATACGCTAATCTAATTTACTGGAACCCGACCTTCGTCATTCCTCATTCCAGACCATTTTGAAAATAAAATAAAATTACACATGCTAACACATTTGCCACCAGCAGCGTGTCCTCTTCAAACTCCGGTGAACAATAGCAGCAGTGAGGGCTCAGCGGATGAGTAATGGGAGGAAACGAGGATGTCTGCCGCTGAAACAAGTCGTCGAGAGCTATTTCAGGCCTGGGGTTGTTTAACAAAGAGCCCTTATTTTGTTCAAATGGACCATTTATAAAAACAATGGCCGAGGTCTGGAGCCGGAGTTGGGAAAGAGAAGGGTTGAGAGTGCTCGTAAATGTCAAATAGGCCACCTGAAGAATAGCCTGGAGTGTAAACAGCTAATATTATTCCAACTATTATTGTGCTGGATCTGACGGAGGAAGTGTCCGACTGTGTAAAGACCGACCGGGAGGAGAGGAGAGGATTTTAATCTAAAATATATTGTGTATATATATTATATATAAATCAAAAGGGGAGCTGCAGTGAACAAGGCCGTCTTACACCAGCTGCAGATGTGCTTTTATTCCTTAATTATTGCTTGTTTGGTTTGTTTTTTTGTTGTTGTTTCATTTTAAAGGTGCAGGTAAAAAATAATTTGCTTTACAGATCAGCTATAAGTCATTAATAAGAGCATATTTCTATATTCCACATATTAAAACTGGAACAGCAAAGTGATTCTACTGAGCTATGAAAACATCTTAATCACAAGTAAGAGTCTTGCATTTAAAATCCTACTAAATTAAATCAGCTGCGACTGATATATTAATGACATTTATCAGTAAGTACGTTATTAATACTGATGAGTTAATGTGGAGCTGGTTTGAAGCTGCTTTATAAGATAAATCTGAGAGGTCTTCAGATGATACATCAGGTAAGAAAGAAGAAAAGAAAAGTTCCGTTAAAATATATTTGGTGTCATTTTTCAGAACTGTTCTTTCATCTTTGCATATTTGTGAAATATCGGGGAGTTTTACCTCTTCGGGCCTCAAACAGATATTTATTTGAGGGGAAATGTCTCTCTGGTGGATCTAACTGCAAACAAATCACACATCTGAAACATCACAAATTGTAAAACGCAATAAGCCAAAAGTTTTTTTGAACCACCGGTTTAATCTTTAACAATGTAGTGTCATTTATAAGCGTATCATTAT
The DNA here is from genome assembly GCF_914725855.1 of Thunnus albacares. NCBI lineage: Eukaryota > Metazoa > Chordata > Actinopteri > Scombriformes > Scombridae > Thunnus > Thunnus albacares. Next base: position 35,860,094 of record NC_058107.1, on the reverse strand, counting down.
GTTATTTTATGTACATTTTTTGACTGAAAAGTAACTAAGCTGTCAAATAAATGAAGTAAAAAGTACAATATTTCCCTCTGAACCGTAGTGGAGTAAAAGCATCATAAGTAGCATAAAATCAGTACCTTAAAATTGTACTTAAGTACCGTATTTGAGTAAATGTACTTAGTTACTTTCCACCACTGATTGTAAAGTCAATACTTCTGTCCATCAATGATTGGTCAGCAGTGATGTTACAACTCGACACAGTATCGACCTTTCAACACAGTTGTTGTGTTGTGGCAAGATGTTTCGACACGTCACGTCACCCTAAACGAGGCCTCGTTACGTCACACTTGTATCAGAGAGTGTGCAGTGTTTAAAAAACAGCTGTTTCAAAAGTGATCAGTTTTAATAACATAAACTTTATTGAACAAATTAACAGAGCTGCAACGATTAGTCGATTTTGATCATCGATTGATGGCTTTAGTTCCAGATTCTCAACAGTCAATATTTTCTGGTTTCTATCGTCTTCTTATGACAAAATCAGGGCTGCGACTATTTTCTCGATGAATCATTTAGTTGTTTAAACAATAAAATATTATAAAATATCAATCGCTGTTTCCCAAAGCCCAATGTGACAACTTCAGACGTCTTGTTTTGTCTACAACTTGAAAGATATTCAGTTTATTGTCACAGAAACCAGAAAATATTCATCGAAGTGATAAATGTCAGTGTTGCGTTCACTAACACGTGTTTCTGCTGAAAACAAGCAGCCAAAAACATCTGGTAACGCAGGTTGAAGTTCAGGAGAATCAGAAACACGAGTTCAAGCATATCAGGAAATAAAAGATTTGTTCTTATTGAGTATATTTTATTAGAAAACAAATGCGTGAGTCCCTCATGTGTCTGATTTTTTTTCTCACATTTCAACACATTTACATCATTTTGTGGTGAATTGTAACACAAACGTAAGTTGATTCAATTACAGCGGGGATTACGGATGATCTACGACCACCTTCTGCCGCTATCGCACCGACACCGCGAGCAGATATGAGAAATGAAGCTTCTTATCTTCGTCTGGAGACAGATGTATTTATTTTGGAACATTGGTGTTGGTTGTTTTCTCTTCTCTCGGCTACAGCAGCTGCACAGTCTCTCTGAAGCTGCCTTTGTGCCCCGCTATAATCTCCAGTTTCACACAGACTCCATTAAACAGGGTAAACTGGTCGCCACTATTCATTATTAGAAACAAGTAAACAGTGTGCAGTGCACAGGGCATGATGGGAAATGGGAGGAAAAAGTTTAAAAGGATTAGTTTTTGCCTCAAAAGTTTTTGTTTTTTTTTCTGACCAACAAAGTCAAAAATGATTCAAAGGTTTTATCCAACTAATCAATATTTACAGAAACGACAGACGTTAATATAAACTGTACTTGTTGGGAACTCGACCATCAATTTACATTCCTTTGTTTTGTTTGGCGTCACTGAATTAAACAGGAATTTTTGGTTCTACTTCATTTATTTGTTATTTTAAATTTTATATTCATAAATCAAAAAAACTTCAAGCAGGAAGCCAAACTTTTCTGAGCTGATTTATCAATGATAAACAATATATTTCATCTGTAACATCTGTACAAAACAGCTAAAGGATGTTTTTAATTGATTACTAATATTACTGCTGTTATTTGTGAATGAAACTTGCACACAAACGGAGTAGAATAAGTCGCCTTATGTGGCAATTTTAGTGGCTTAATTATATTAATTTTAATCAAATGTCATGAATGTTCACTTCCTCATCTACAGGTGACATTCATCAGGCTGAAACAAGCAATTTAAGGCGAGTTTAGAGAGTTTGTTGAATCAAAATTGGAACGATTGTACAAACGAAGCTCACAGAAGAAAATCAGATTCAGGAGAAGAATAAGAAGAACGGTGTGTTTGTTTGTGTCGTCTGTTATGTAAAACTGTCTGACTTCTTCTCTCTCATTTGAGTCCAACTCAGAACTGAAAGTGCAGCTGCTGTTGTTGCTACATTCATGTTAATCCTGCAGTTGAATTGATTCAGTTTTCCTCTGACGCCTTCGCATCTCATCAGGAAACAAAAGTTAACATTAAAAAAACAAACAAACATGTTTTTAACTTTTTGACAACTTGAAAAATGTGTCAAAAATGTGAAAAACATTCAAACTCAACTGGAAACGTCCTGGATGCTCGTTACTCATACTTTAATCGTCTCACCAATACCTGAAGTGTGATCAGGTATTGATCAGGTGTGATCATTTGGCACCATTTTCACACAGAGCTGACAGAGAAACATAAAAAATAGGCACATTTTATTACATTTCTTTGGCATCATCATTTAAAATCTAGTCTAGATAGAGGTGTTTGCCATGACCCATGTAGGTTTGTTTGAAGTAGCGATGCTTATCTATCCCATATCGGAACAAAAACCTTCATCTTTCCATATGATATGACGGATGCAAACACATTCCTGGCAGGAGAAATGTTAGTGCTGTTAAAAATGCTGTTTCTTCCCTATAAAGGTAAAAAAAAAGCTGCTTAAAGAGAGTAAAACGGAGAAAAATTGCTTCAAAGATATTTTTTTTACTGAGCAGCCAAACGACTTGACAGATGATCTTTGGAAACGCGGTGATTCATTGACTTGTGAGGTTTTTCTTCCTCCTTTTCATCCCTTTATGACCCGACACAAGCTGACAAAAACGACTTATTTTCTTTTTACACCAAGCTGAGTGAAGTTATTACATTTTTTTTGCTTTGTAAGGCAGATTTAACAAAGACACTGTTAGTAGGTCAGTGAGCGGAGGGAGGAAACACTCCTCTCACAGCTCTCCGTTAGCAGAGGCCTGCACGGACGCCGTCCTGGCTGGCGTGAAGCCGCCGTACTGTCCGTCCGGGCTCGGATACTCCTCCCTGATTCTCCGCACGCAGCAGCTGGGGACGGCAGGGTGGGTGTCTTCCGGTGGGACCCCAAACCTCCAGCTGATGTACTGCGTGTAGGCGCAGTGACGCAGGTCGGCGGTCTGACCCCGATCAGCCGGCGGACACAGAGGGTCCCGGTACAAAAGCACGGCCTCCAGCAGGGAGCGGCTCAACACCAGCCGCTCAAACAGAGGAGACGTGGTGATGCAGGCGCCGTCGCTCCGCCGGCAGCACAGCTGCTCCTGAGGGAGAGACGACGGAGAGCAGCGGTCACACTTACACCAGGCTGGACGACTGGGTCTGTCGTTCGGGTCGGGTTTAGGGGCGTCAGGAGGCTCAGCGTTGTGATCCATGCCGTTGTCCGGCTGTAGCAGAGAGAGCACGGCTCTCAGGTGTCCTGTGTCCTCCTGTCAGGACGAGACGATGGATCCAACATTTAAAATGATAATGACATATATAATAACATATATAACATAGGTCTAGTTGTTTTAAGCCATTTTAATGTGCAATAATTACATATTATACCTTTAATGTCTTTTTCCAACATGTTTTTATGTTCATTTTATGTCTTTTTCATGTGAAGCACAAGGTGCATGTAATTTCTTTTGTTGTAAAGCACTTTGAGCTGCATTTCTTGTATGAAAGATTCTATATAAATTAAGTTATTATTATTATTATTATTATTATTATGAGGATCTAACTTCTGTGCAGCAGGTTTACCTTGCGTGGCTGAACCAACATCGGCTTGACGTCTTGTAAACTTTTCTTCTGTGATCTCTTCACCAGTCGAATGTTGTTCTCATCAACATAGGACACACACAGGATGCACTGCAACACACACACACACACACACACACACACACACACACACACACACACACACACACACACACAGATACTCAGAATGATCAGAAACTTGCTGATTATGCTAATAAGAACAGTTGTATAAAAATAAAAGTGTGTATAAAATAGTGTCTTCTATATTGCTACTGGTTCACAGATCATCACAGATGTCACAACATCTTTATGCTTTGACTTCACCTTCTGTTTGTCTTGGACCGACTCCACTTTCTTCTCCGAGTAGTTTTGTCCGACTTCTGCAGAGTAGCAGCTGGTTTCGATCAGCCAGTCGAGCAGCACGGTCGTCTGGAGAGAAAGAAAGAAAGAAACAGGCGAGAAGTTTAGTCAGTTCGTCCACATCACAACACACCTCATCTACACTTTATCAACAGTCATCACACAGTGCTGAAGTGTCAGAAGATGCAGTTCAACTAACGACCACTAGATGCTGCTCCAAGCAAACACTAACTGGGAAAACGTCTCTGTCCAAACAAAGGTTTTTGGGGTGTTTTTGCAGTGCGGTCAGGGTCCATTAAGCTTTAAAGACAATCATGAGAGAAATCTTTGGTCACCAATCCAAACTGTGCTCCTAGACTGACAACTGATCATTCTGGAGCTTTGGAGACCAAAGAAGACTTTCTGCGATCAAGTTTTTATTTAGTTAGATCCAGTATACTGTAAAAGTAAATGATCAGCCCCTACATACCTCTCTAACACCGAACATAGATTATTCTATAATAAACACACAAATATGATATTCTTGTCTATTTATGTACATTAAAACATTCGTCAACTCCTCTTTACTCCTCCAGTCTTTAAAGTTTCACCACCTCTCTTCTCCCATACTGGATGACACATGTAAGGCAAAAAATAACAAATCTATTTAAAAAAACACACAAGAAAAGGAAAAAAAAGAAAAGACACCAGTTATAAACAACCACAAAACATATCTTGATGTACAGACAAAATTACCCAGTCTGGGTTATATACATTAATTTCCCTAAAAGATTATATAAAGATTAAAGCAATAAAAGTCTTCTCTGAGATTTTGTAACATTCATTAATGACTCATCATTTAGAAGTAAAAACATGAGGTAAACTACAAATATGAGTTCCAGTTACATCAAATAGCACATGTGCAACTCTAGAATAAAAATACTTAACGTCTGGACAATCTTATATTGTATGAAAGATACTGCAGGTTCCTTCTTCATTATCATTACACAAGGAACAAATAGGTTTGAGACAAAGCTGGAGCTGGAAGCATTTCATGGCAGTCAAATAAAATCTATGAATGAAATCATTTGATGGTTAAAAGGTAAGTGTTGAGGTAAGTGTCAGTGTCAGAAATCTCATAATGTGACTGTACCTAAAGTTTAAGGGGAAAACACACTCGTTCTCTTAAATACCTTCATGACACACAAAAATCATAACGATGGAGATGAAACAAAGAAGAAATTTGTTTGGCTTCTGCAGATGGATGACGAGTCTCTGCTTTCATTTACTTTTTTCTATTTACATCGTAGCGTTAAGATTAACAACACATTCATCTCACAATCTGAAGGCCTCAAACTGACGTCATACAGTCTGATGCAGATTGTGACTAAGACTTTATTACAGGTGTCTCGCACAACGTGACATGCAGTAAATGTTCACCATAGTGGATGTCACACAGTCTGAAGGGGCCATAACATCTGTGTATTTTCTATTTTTTGAAAGTGTCCGACCTTTTGCCCAAATTTGGATTTTCTGGCTACAGTAGATCTTCATCTTGTACTAAATGCAGCAGCAGGATATTAACTAGGACTGGCCACGGATCCCACATCACTCCTGTTTTAGCCTCACTGCATCGGCTGCCAGTGAAGTTCAGGATTGACTTCAAGATTCTCTTAATCACTTATAAGGCCTTACACGGTTTAGCTCCTGCATATATATCCAAGCTACTGAGCCCGTATACTACCATGCAGTCACTTAGGTCTTCCAACCAAAATCTGTTGGCCGTACCACGAGCCAAACTAAACACCAAAGGCGACTGTGCTTTTGTTAACCTTAACCCCTAAACCCTAACCCTAACCCTGACCCTAACCCTAAACCTAACCCGACCCTAACCCCGACCCTAACCATAACCCTGACCCTAACCCTAACCCCGACCCTAACCCTGACCCTATACCTAACCCCAACCCCACCCAGACTTTGGAACAACCTCCTCACTTCCATCAGATCAGCTGAATCTGTTGACTGTTTCAAAAAAACACCTAAAAACCTACTTTTTTTAAAAACGCTTTCTCATAACATTTGATAAATTCAAGTGTGTGCTCTGGGTGATGACTGTATGCTTGCTGTGTTCATATGTGTGAGATGTCTGTATGTGTTCTTGAATGTGTCTTTCATGGTTTTTGTGTCCTATTTTCTTTGTGTCCCAATGTCACTGTAAAGCACTTTGTAACCTGTGTTAAAAAAGGTGCTATATAAATAAAGTTTTACTTACTTACTTACAGTAAGTGAAAAACACAGCAAAAAATCCAGACTGCATAAAACCTGTTGTCCCAAATAACCCACACTAATTCACAGTATTGTGTTTGCAGTGAGTATACAACAAATGGAGCTTCCTACACATCTCATACTAAAAGAGAAAGGACTCAAAACCTCCCACGAAGGACATGTTATCATCTGCGACTTCAGACGAACCGCTTTTGTCTTCTGCAGATTTTTTCCAGCTGTTTCCTCATCTGTTTTTCTTCTTTTTTTTTTTAAATCAGATTCCAGCAGCTGCTCATTGCATTTTGTGACAGGACGTATCCAACCAAAGCACACTCGACCTATTTAGTCTGCAAGCTGTCTGCTCAGAATTAGTGTGTAGTTCTGGATCTGGGATGCAACGATAAACATATGTGACAGATGCATTGTCCATGTTTTATGTGGTTTCCGCTAAAATTATTAAACTGGACGAGCTAAAGTCTGTGATTTCCTTCTATAGCGCAGCTGAGTTTTTACTCAAACATCTTGCCTCCTGCAGCTTTCATCTTTCTGACTGAGTTTATTCAGCTCTTTGTCGTCGGCCAGTAGAGAAAAATCATTCATTTCGTCCAAATTCAGAGTCCAAGTCTGGACTTCAACAGTGACTCCTGCTGTGTTCAGAACTAATGGAGGACAAATGCATGAATGGACACTTGTGTGACTGCAGCTCCTACTGTGTGTGTGTGTGTTCTCTCACCAGAGCGTAGTATGACAGCGTTGATCCGATGTAGATGATGAGCTGAATGAAGCTGAACCTCCCCGCCTGCAAAAACAGAACAAACTGCCACTTGTTTGTTTTTCCATTTTTTCCCCCCACTTTCTTCTCCAGAGTCAGAAACTTTTAGAGAGTTTATGAGTTTCTGGAGGCAAAGAGGACATTGACAAATAAAGTTAATGATACAAAATGTTCAGCATCAGTGACCTGTAACATTATTTTATTCATCAGATATGGCATGTTGGACAGTTTCCTCTCAGCCACAACAAGAAATACACACATAAAGTCAGACACTAAGTCATATCACAAGGGCCTGCAATACAAGCCTTAATTGGTTTAAATTTTAAGATTAAATTTAACATTTTGTCGTGATTATTTATGTGATTTTATGTGACTTTATGTAATAAGACTGAGGACAGGATTCAAATAAAAAAAAAAGGAACACAAACGTAAAAGTAAATTTAATTCAGGAGATCTTACCTTCTGCATTAGAGCTGCAACCATTAGTCAATTAAGCGATTAGTCAATCGACAGAAAATTAATCGCCAACTATTTTGAATAATTGAATCAACAGAATAATAGTTGAAGTAAAGTTTCTGAGCAAAAATGCCAAAGATTTGATGGTTCAAAGCTTTCAATTATACTTCTTATACAGTCCAGGTATCATCGGATAATTCGTCATTTTTGGTTTCAAACGTAAAAACGAATCGGCTTGATGTCCGCAGACGTGTTCGATACTCAATCCAAAAATGAATAACGATAAAACCAACCTGCAAAAACCAAAAACGTGACGGGTTTGATTGGTTTTTCGTTATTTGATTCTGACACCAAAAACGTTTGTTTTGAAACAAACAACAGATTTACTGTTTTTTGTTTTTTGAATTACGAATGAATTACGAATTATCCGATGATACCTGGAACTTATACTACTGTAACTTTAATATTTGGGTGTTTTGGATGATTTGTTGATCTAAAATGAGGACAAATAAGACATCAATGTTTTCCACCATTCATCACCAAGTGATTAATCGATTAATTGAAAAAATAATCACCAGATTAAATCGATAATAAAAATAATCATTAGTTGCAGCCCTGTTTCACATTATAATCAATATGTGTGGTGCTACTGTTTTTTTTTGGACAAGATTTTTATTTTGTTTTTCCTTCAGGTCAAACAAAATCTAGTGTGTCTAGTCTCTCTCTCTTTAAGTGATGATGAAACAACAAAAAACAGGAAAAGACAAGCAAACAAATGAAAACTGTGGGTAACACAGAGAATCTCTGACATCATTTATAAAAATAAAAAGAGAGAAAAAAAAATGAACCCACATGTCCGAACACCATGACATCAAACCTGATCCCGAATGCTTTGTACAGCGTTCGCTCCTCCACTCCGTTCACCATGTTGTACTTTGCGTACCTGAAACCAGTAGATATGATAAACACTGAATACTGAGAGTCTTTAACACAACAAGATGTGACAGTTAACTTCAGTCAGCCTGCTTCACGTTACAGAAATGTATTCATAAAGTGTATTTGACTCTTCTCGCTGTCACCAAGCAGCAACCTCTGGGGCTGAGAAATGAAGCTAATGCTGAAACTG